>NW_007727090.1:496953-498274 GCF_000696425.1 Galeopterus variegatus
GAAAGGGTTAGAAAATAAAAATATTATTAATTTTAAAATACCCTGGGTAATAAAAATTTTGACAAAGCATTTTTCTCTCATCATGTGATTTATACATATTTTATTCAAAATCTTGGTGCTGTATTTTTATCTCATTTGATTTATGGAAGCTGTCCGCATATCACCTAACTGGCAAAGTCAGCCTTTGCTATCAAACTAACAAGCCAAATCAAACTTTTTCTGTCAGAAAAGATCTGACTACATTTTTCCATTCAAATAAACATGTTAAGACACATCCCCATGACAACCGTCTCACTTCTGAACTCAAACAGAGTGAGAGAGAATCCTGTTGAAAATTCGTCCCTAAATGAAATAAAGTATTTTCTTCAATATTTTTTACTTTCTCCCCACCCCACTCCACCCCCTTTTTTCTTTTGGCCATCATAAGACTTTCTATCAGAAGTGAAAGGTTCTTCGACAATAGGCAGAGGATGGAAAGGCTGAGGTTGGTATCATGTCCCGACCCTACTCTACAGTGAACTGAATTCAAAACATTCCAACAGAGGCCAAAATAGTCCATTCTAGATGCCCCTCTTCATCCCTCACAGGGTGTGTGTAAGTCAGGAAAAAAATGCAAGCCTTACTTTGGGTGTGCATTGCCTGGATAGACTAAGAGGCTTCACCTGCCCTAGCATTTTGAATGATTTCTTTGGAGCCCTGGCAGTTTTTACACCCAATACAAGATACCATAAGAAGATGGAGACAAGTATGCTTTTTTATTTTATCAAATGAGATGAGAGTGATTATGAAAGGGGATCTGAGAAAGAAAAACTGGCAGAACACTTCAACACCCAACATTTTCTCAGACAAATCCTTCCTAGAAAAATTATATATAGAAATTGAGATCCAGGAGTCAATTCCCTTAAAATTATCTGTGCCATTATACCTCTTGGAAAGTCCTTGTGTCTGTCTTTGAAAACCATTTGATTTGCACTACACATTGTTTGATCCTCACAACAGCTCAGTGAGTTTGGTACTTAAAACAGCTATTAATACGTCTCTCGTTTAATGGATGAGGAAACTAAGGTGCAGAGACATTATACCAATTATAATGGTCACTTGAACCCAGTTGAATTGACAACGTAGGCTCCGTCAGCAAAGGGTCCTGCTTTTACTCCAGCCAAGCAGACCAACATAGGCTTCCAGCACCATTTGCCTTTCTGCCTGGAAAGCCTCTCCTGTTCCTCTCTGCCTCCTTGTAGAATGCTGGACTAAATGACACTCAAGTTTCTATCAATTTCTCAGTAAGACTCAATTAATTCATTTTATCCCTGGCTCAAGC
>NW_007727090.1:499601-500640 GCF_000696425.1 Galeopterus variegatus
AAAAAAAAAAAAAAAAATCTAAATCAAAAAAATTTTATATACTTCCCTGTATATCCATCAACTAGATTCTACCATTAATATTTTACATACCTGCCAAGCTTGTTTTTATACAAATCTCTGGCAGTTTACATTCCAACCCCTCCCCCCAAAATAAAACAGTAAATACCACCATAGAGCTTCTGACCCACAGAAAACTACAAATGCAAAATTTCTCATCTCCACTAGTTCAGGTCATTCATTTAGTCCAGTGGTACCAAACCTGGGAGTACATTAGAATCACTTGGGGAGCTGTTAAAATATACCACTACCCAAGCCCTATTCTAGGCCAACTGAGTCAGAATCTCTGGGGGATGCTATAGGGTTTTACCACTCAATTAGCCAACAAGTAATGACTGAATATTTGCCATTTTAGGCAGTAGAGTGAATAAAGAGAGTCCCTTCCTTCATAGAGCTCCACCCTTTCACCTCACCACAGAATTCCTTCCTGCACAGTGTGTCCCAGCTTGTTCCGTCTAGCTCTCCTTCCCTCAGAATTCTGATCCCTGTCAGGTCCCCACACTCTTCTTCCCCTTGTCTGACAAGAGGGCCTACTCCTCTCTCAAGGTCCAACTCACATATCACCCCCTCTGGAGCCTCACCTGGCCCTACAGCTAAGTTCATTGGTTCCTTCTCAGGATTCCTACTGCTGTTTTTTCACATCATCACTCTCATAGGGTTGTGCTAGGGTTTCTTTTTTCATGTGTGAGACTTCGCTAACTGCGAAGAGGCAGACACTGTTGCATTTGACCTGCTATCCTCATCACTCAGGAAAATGCCCACAACATGGCACGGTCTCAAAATTTAAAACAAACAGATTGAACTAGGACTTCCAGTCAAGATGGCAGAATAGACAGTCCCCAGTGTCACTCTCTCCCACAAATCAACAAATTTACAACTATTAAAAAGCAATGGCAGGGCCGGCCCGGTGGCGCACTGGATAGTGCGCGGCTTGGGAAGCGCGGCGGTGCTCCCGCCCGAGGGTTCGGATCCCACATACAGA
>NW_007727090.1:501536-503677 GCF_000696425.1 Galeopterus variegatus
CGGGGGCAACACTGAGGGTTGCAATCCGTTGCCGGACACGGAAAAAGACAAAAGACCAAAAGAAAAAAGAAAAAAAAAGAAAAAGCAATGGCAGCCAAGCTGTGGCCACTGGAGTTCAGGGGAAGAGGAAGAGAGACCTACAGAGTGCATGAAGGTGGGAGAAGCCATTATGAGAGAAAAAAAAAATAGTTTTGACCATTTTGAGTCCTGGCCACTTCCAGGCTGCAGCTGCTGGGCACACAGAGCAGGAGCTGGCAAAAGCCACAGCTGTGCCCTTCGGATGAAGTTGCTTGGAGGCGGCAGGGAAGAAGAAAGCCCTGGTGGCCCCCAGGCCAGCAATACCACTAATAGGGTTCCCATGGACCCACATAGGAGTGGAGAGCCACAACAACTGAAAAAAAGGAGCCACTCAGAGGCCAGTGAGTCATTGCAAGGGACCGGAGCATAGCCTGTCCCGTGGGAAGTGTTTGGAGGATGGGCAGTGGGGGAGACAGGCCCATGGGGGGAACGCTGGGGCACAGCGAGGACAGCTGATCTGCCCCTCAGTCAGTATAGAACCATTCAGAGAAGACCGGTCAGGAATATAGAACTTCATGGGGTGCAGTTTGATGAAAAGACTCAGGCCCAGACCAGAGTTTCTACACAACCCAGGTGCACTGGATCTCACTAGACCCAGAAGTACCTATAAAGTCAACCATTAAAACCTGAGCTGCACAAAAAGCCTTTCTAGGGAATCAGCAGCAAAGCAGCAATTTAGCTCAACCACACAGCTAAAGTGCTGGTCCTCTCCCCCATTTTAGAAGTAAGCAAAGGACAACAAATTAGTTCCAGCACAGAGTTTAAGTGGTGGGAACAGCAAATAATCCAACGCAGAACTGAAAGGAAAAACAAAGTACCCACAATCTGAGACAAAGTTTCATATTAACTAGTAAAGGTCTCATTTCACCAAAGAACACCTATAACACCTAGAAGGACCAGAAGTCCTCTGGGCTACCAAGCCAGAAAGTGGGGAGGGCCAGGGGCCTCAGACATGCCCCCTGACATCCACAACCAGTCCCAAGGGTGGGGGCCTCAGACGTTGGTCATGCTCCCCCAACATGAGCAACCAGCCCAGCAACAACTACCGAGCCACTGCAGGAAGTGGCCTGGGCTCTCTCAAGCCACGGCAGTGGGGGGCCTCAGGCTTCAGTCACACACCCCAACACGAACAACCAGCCAGGCAATGACCACCAAGCCACAGCAAGAAGGGCCCTGGGTTCCCAAGCTGGGGTGGTGGGAAGTGAGGACTTTTGCCATGCCTGCCTGACATCTGCACCCATCCTGGCAATGACCAAGCCATGGCTGAAAGCCCCTTGGTCTCCCCTGTGGGAATGAGGGGGGTGCCACAGGCCTCAGTCCCACCCCTCCTCCTTTCTCCTTCTTCCATCCCATTTCCTTTCCCTTTTCCCTCCCCCCTCCCTCCCAACTGCTCTGCAACAACATAATGTAAAAAAATAATATTAATAAAGTAAAATTTAAAAAATAGAAATTTAAAACAAACAAACAAAAGACCAGTTTACAATAGTCCCCCTTTATCCATGCGGGATATGTTCCAAGACCCCCAGTGGATACCTGAAACCAAGAATAGTACCCAACCCTATATATACTAAGTTTTTTCAATCTGATAACCTAGAGGGCTCCTATGTGACTAATGGGCGGGCAGCATATACTGGACAAAGGGATGATTCACATCCAGGGAGATGGAGCAAACTGTGCGAGATTTATCATGCTACCCAGAATGGCATGCAATTTAAAACTTATTAATTATTTATTTCTGGAATTTTCTATTTAATATTTTCAGACTGCAGTTGACCGTGGGTAACTGAAACCACAGACTGTGAAACTTTGGATAAGGGGGACTGCTGTACATGATATTGAATCTAAGGCAATCACCACCTCCATGCACTCATGTTTCCTGGGACTAATTCTGAATTCCTTCCAGATGACTTGTTTGATGGCTTGAGGGATGCTCTATTTTACCCAAAGACACAGACACTAGACTTGGCAGTGTACAGACCTGAACTAATGAAGGGCTCTGGGGACTTATAAACTGTGTTCTTGGGTCCTCCACCGAAAACTTTTAAAAACTCCTCCTCCCACCA
>NW_007727090.1:504020-507199 GCF_000696425.1 Galeopterus variegatus
TTGATGGCTTGAGGGATGCTCTATTTTACCCAAAGACACAGACACTAGACTTGGCAGTGTATAGACCTGAACTTATAAACTGTGTTCTTGGGTCCTCCACCGAAAACTTTTAAAAACTCCTCCTCCCACCAATAGAATTGTGTAATGGGAAATGCCTTAGAGAAGACATGCTGTGAAATAGCCGCTCAGCTTGACAGAAATAGCATAGGCCTTGAAGTTCAGATAGGAGAGAGGATGAAGTCTAGCCTCCCCCCAATATCTATTTGACTTAGGCAGTTTACTTAATACCTCTCTGAACCTGTTTCTTTACCTGTAAAATGCAGGCAAATATTCTCACCCTCTTGTCCGCACACAAGACTGTAAAATCCATGCAGAATAACATTAATAGCTAAAATTTACTAAGTGCCTACTACATGCCAGGCATGGTGCTAACTCCTTTACAATTCAACACAAAACTCTTTAGGGTACTGTTATTATTATTATTCCTTCAAGGTCACAAAACAAAGACACATGGAGTTGTCAATGGTTACACAGCTAGTAAAGAGAGGATTCAAGGGCCGACCCCGTGGCGCACTCGGGAGAGTGCGGCGCTGGGAGTGCAGCGACGCTCCCGCCGCGGGGGCCAGTGCACTCACTGGCTGAGCACGGTGCGGGCGACACCACACCAAGGGTTGTGATTCCCTTACCGGTCACGAAAAAGACAAAAAAAAAAAAAAACAGAGAGGATTCAAGCCAAGCATTCGTGCTCCAAGGGCTACCCTTATCCATCTCCTAGGGACCTTGTTGGCCATATTCACCCTATATCCCCAGGGCCTAGAACAGTGACTGACACATAGGTGCTAAAAATAACTGTTGGATGAATGAATCAAAACTTTCTTGCAACCTTATTTGTAACGAGAAAGGAAGTAATATTTATTGAGCATCTACTATGTTTCAACCTCTTCTATGTGTATTTTCTGGCTTAATCCTCCCTCTGTCATGTATGCTATTATTAAATCTGTTTTAATGACAGCATACATGGAGGACAAAACTGAACTGAGAGATAAAGTAACTCGCCCAAGGACAAATGGCCAGGAAACAGCCTCTAAGCCTTCACACTCCAAAAGCTTGTGTTCTTTCTTCTACACCTGAGGTCTTCACACATTTTCTCTCATATACACAGATGAGGGGGGACTACTATATATTATATTGTTTTACAGCTAAAGAAACAGAGGTTCAGAGAGGTTAAGTAAACTGCCTAAGTCAAATAGATAGTAGGGATGGGGAAGGTGAGACTTTGTCCTCTGTCCTGCCTGAACTTTAAGACCTATGCTATTTCTGTCAAGCTGAGTGGGCTATTTCATGGCATGTCTTCTCTAGGGCATTTCCCATTATCCAATTTTATTGGTGGGACTTTTTTAAAGTTTTCAGTGGAAGACTTAGAAAAACTCAAGGACACAGTTTATAAGCCCCCAGAGCCCTTCATTAGCTCAGGTCTGTATAATATACTATATAAGAATTTTGTATAATATATACCTCTTTGCACCTTTTTGTGTTGATACCTAGGATTTTTTATCATTATTTTAAGTAATTCAAAGGCTGTGCTTTCTGGGGAATTAAAAATATTAACACTGCATTTTTGTTTTGGCAGCTGTTTGGTACAGAGATTTAACTGTGGCCCTTGGTGTTATCAGCACCATGTTTTAACCAACTGAGCTAACCAGCCAGCCCTAAAAATGTTGACATTTCAAAATCATTTCATCACTTATCTTTTTAGAAAAGTTTAAAATTCCTTAATTTTTTATTCCTGGTATAATTACTAAAATTTACAGGGCGATGTGTCTGATGCAATAAAAAGAAAAAGAAATAGCTACAACAGATAAAAGACACTAGATTACATTAATCATTAGTTGAACCTTTTGCAGACAGTGGCTATGACAGTCCTCAACAAGAGGGGTTTCCTATTTAAGCTGTATTAACTTTTCTGGCTATGGATGATCAAAATTTCTTTCCTTTTTTTTTTTTTTACAGCTGGCCAGTACAGGGATCGAACTCTAGACCCTGGTGTTATCAGGACCAAGCTCTAACCAACTGAGCTAACTGGCTAGCCTCATTGTTCCTTTTGTGGCACATTTTTACAGTTCCTATAATGCATTTGGGATGAATATCTCAAAGTATTGGGCCGGCCCGTGGCTCACTCAGAAGAATGTGGTGCTGATAACACCAAGGCCACGGGTTCAGATCCCATATAGGGATGGCCGGTTCGCTCACTGGGTGAGCTTGGTGCTGACAACACAAAGTCAAGGGTTAAGATCCCCTTACCCGTCATCTTTAAAAAAAAAAAAAGTAATATGCAGCTTTCCTGACAACTCCTCCTTTTCTCTCCTTCTAAGAACTGTAGACATTTTCTGCTGAGTTTTTAGAAACTTCTACTACCATATCCACCACATATACCACTAGATCTATAACCACCATCATAGGGTCTGCCCAAGCTTCTTCCACCAAAACTGCCTCACCTTCATGGTTCTATAATTTGATTGCTGTTGTTCACTATCATTTCCAAAAATCATTGTAGTTCACAGCACCACCACAGTTAGCACTGCCAAAATGTTTTCCTTCACTGTAACCATCAAATCTTCCAATGCTGCCACCATATCGTCCACCTTGATTTCCATATCCTGGTTCACTACCTCCACTACTGCTATAACCAGGACCATATCTGTCATAGTTGCCACTATCATCTCTAAATTCGTTATGTTCATTCATCATCACATCCTTCATAACCACCTTGTGCTGCCATGACCTCCATCACCATGGACTCTTCTTCCACCAAAGTTTTGATAACAGACAAAATTCCTCTGCCACCTCCAAAGTTTCCTTCATTACCCATAAAGTTACCAGATCCACCTCCAAGATCTCTTTGTGATCCAGCAGACTATACCTCTTGTTTAGGAAGGAGCCTTTTTCACTTGTCAGTTATGTCCATTAATAGTGTAGTATTTCTGGGCCGGCCCGGTGGCGCACTCAGTAGAGTGCGGCACTTGGGAGGGTTCGGATCCCATATAGAGACCAGTCTGCTCACTGGTTGAGCGCGGTGCGGGCACAACACCGAGGGTTGCGATCCCGTTGCTGGTCGTGATACGGGCGCGACACTGAGGGTTGCGATCCCATTACCGGTCACGAAAAAAGACAAAAAGGAA
>NW_007727090.1:507777-515643 GCF_000696425.1 Galeopterus variegatus
CGGCCGGTCTGTATGTGGGATCCGAACCCTCGGCGGGAGCACCGCCGCGCTCCTAAGCGGCACACTGTAGCAGTGCGCCACCGGCCGGCCCTAGTGTAGTATTTCTGAACAACAATTTTATCAACTGTCATTATCATCAAAAATTACAAAAACAAATTTAAAAAACACACACAAAAAATTACAAAAGCAAATCCTTTCTTCTCTGCCTGCCTTCCATAACTTCTACAGTCTCCGTTTTGCCATGGTTTCATAGACTCTCAAATTATATTCTTCCGTATCTTCTTTAATGCCACTGGCAAAGATTATTCTCCAGTGTTAGATGAGCAGCAGGCTTTAGAGAAGCCTCTCTAGAAACAGTTCTGTTCGGATCTGTCACACACCCATCAACCTTGTGTGATTGATCACACATTTAACCTCTTTAACACAAGTCACAAAACCAAGGCCTCTGGACCATTTTGTTGGGGAAGGGGGTGTTCTCATTACCATGCAATGTATGAATGTGGTGCATTTCTCAAAATATTCTCTTAAACTATCATCTGCAATTTTAAACCTCAGGCCATCAATAAACAGATTTCTTGACTGCTCTGATATGTTTGGGTCCTGATCCTCTTGCAACAGCTGGAGTTGGGCTGGGGACAACCGGATGGAGATTTTGTCTCAATTTTGAGATCAGACTCACCTCTTCCAATGTGGGTTCAATGTGGGACTGAGAGGAGCAGCTGCATCACTTTTTAAGATACAATCAGTGGAATTTAAAACTTAAAGTAAGTTTGTATGCACATCATCCATTTTTAAAAATACATGAGCAGGTTTATATTTTCCAGAAATTTTACAGCATTCCCTTTTCTCTTTGGACTCATATTTCTCTTTCACTTCTCCCTCAAAATTGTATTCTACCATGATTTATTTTATTCATGAAAGTCATTTGTTGATCACCTTTACATATAGCTCATTAAAATATATACATAAAATTTTGTTAAATAATTATTACATATTAAAAGCAAATTTTATTGGAAATGCATCTTTCTTTTTTTTTTTTTTCCTTTTTGTCTTTTTTACTGACCGGTAATGGGATCGCAACCCTCGGTGTCACGCCCGCACCGCGCTCAGCCAGTGAGCGGGAACCGGTCTCCATATGGGATCCGAACCCTCAGCGGGAGCGCCGCCACGCTCCCAAGCAGCGCACTCTCCAGTGCACCACCGGGCCGGCCCGGAAATGCATCTTTCAATGAGCTGGTTGTGTTTTTGTTTTGTTTTTTAAACAAGTTCATGAATTTATGGATTAATATTAACAATTGCTAGAATAGAGAAGGTTGTGTTTCAATTCTACTTCTATTTTTTGTTTTCATGGATGTTAAGAGCTGAGAAAACTATTCATGTATATAAGGAGATGGGAATGAAAACAGTTTTAGTATGGCAATATCATTCAGTTCTTTGAACTCCTTCTGAGTTGTATATCAAGAATTATGTAGTTATGTCATCAAAAATAATTTTAATGATCTATCGACTGTCAATCTGATTAGGGTCTCCTTCAGTTTTGTTGAAAACAAAATATTAGAAACCATCTGACTTGCAAAAGGCATTGATACTCAGTTATTAGAGTCATTCAGATCTCAATACCTTCATCAATATTTTGAATTGCCTCTTCGGATATTTTTATATCCCAGAGCAATGTTTACCAGAGTAAGATTGAGATGGGTGGGATGCACATCTTTATTTCCTTCAAGTAGGTGAAGGGATGACCGTGAAAGGCAAGTGAAAAAGAGGATGTGCACCTCCTGCAGGCCACTTTCTTAGGCACTTCAGTTTAGGACCCTCACATACAGAAGTTCAGGATCTGAAAATTGATTTCCTTAAAACTATCTGTCTTACTCCCTTGGGGCTGCTGTAACAAAATACCATAGACTAGGTAGCTTATAAACAACAGAAGTTTATTTCTCATAGTTCTGGAGGCTGGGAAGTCCAAAATTGAGGTGCTAGCAGAGTTGATGTCCGTGAGGGCCTGTTTCCTGGTTCCTTCTAGCTGCATCCTCACATGGCAGAAGGGGTGAGTAAGATGGGAGGTTTTCCTGACTCACAGGATTATATACACATATCCCCATTGGAAGACCATTGTCTCTCTATATCCTATCTGGAGTTGTCAGGATTAGAAATAACAAACATTTAGTGCATAGAATAGACACACATAACATCTAGCTATCATTATGTTTACTTTTTAATAATCTGGTTACTTAGAGTAGTGAGGAGTCAGGAGCTGGAGCTAGATCCAGATCCATCAATGGGGATGACCAAGCCCTGGGGGAATGGGCACAAAAGCAGATTTAGATGGAAGAAAGAAGTCTGGCCATCAAAACAGTGTCCACGAGGACTGACAAGAGCTGGGACACAATAAGAACTGGATAAAAGATCTCCAGAATAAGAGGCAGATGTCTTACCAGGTGAGAAAGGAATAAAGAATGGGACTCTAGAGTGGTAGCGGCCAATTTTGGAGAAGTCGACCAAAGGGCATAGTGAAAGTGAAATAGTCTGAATCGGAAGACTGCACACCTCTATTGAGTCACATCTCTGCAACCTACCTACTGACTGCATGAACTAACTCATCAGCCCCAGTTTTCTTTAAGGCAAAATGGTAATCTTGCATAGTTGTAGTTTAAATTAAATAAGATGGCAACACAATCCCTGGCATATTATAAGTGCTCAGTAAGTGGTAGCCACTTGAATAGAAAAGTCCTGAACTACCCACATCTCCCAAACTTACCTATATCACACTCAGCCTTATGTCATTCTTCCTCTTTTTGCTAACAGAAGTCCCTCTGTTCATACAAAGTGAATTGGAGCACCACTATTTCAGATCTCATCCTCTCAATCATCTCCTCTTTTGTATTTTCCACCTCTCCATCTCTATTTTCTCATTCTGTTTTTACATGCCAGCTCAGGTTTCTCACATCTTGAGCCCTCTTGCCTTCCCTAGCTCTTTCTCTTTCTCTTCTAGAAAGAATTGTGTTCACTTGATGTCTCCTTTTACTTATCTGCCATTCATGCCTTGGCCTATTACAATCTGACTTCTGTCCCAACAACGTCACTGAAATTCTTCTTACTGAGAAGACCATTCAGTCACTTACTCCCTTAACTATGTTTATTGAAGGCCTACTCTGTGCCAGGTATTGGGAATACAGCCATAAATAAAACAAAATCCCTGCTGTTACAGACCTTCCATTCTAGTAGGGGTGACAGACAGTTAACTAATAAGTAAATAATTAAAATGTCAAGTAGAGATAGGTATCATGATGAGAAATTCATCTAGATAAGGAACTGGTGAGAGACCAGAGTGTTATTTTGTATAAAATGATCAAGGAAGGTCTCTTTGTAAAGGTGACATTTGAGCAGAAACCTCACCAAAGTTATGACATAAGACATGTAAATATATGGAGGGGGAAGAGGAGTTTAGGAGGGGGGCAGCCAGTGCAAAGATCTTGAGGCAAAGAGCCAATGAGAAGGGAAAATAGACTCATCTTTTTTAAATCCAAAGGACGTTTCTTAACATTAACTTCATTTGACTCTCTGCAACGTTTACCAACCACTCCATCTTGAAAATCCTTTCTTTATTGGCTTTTATCATACCATTCTTCTCTAGTTTTTCTGCTACTTCCCTGTCATTCCACCTTACTCTTGTTGTTGAGCTTCTCATCCTCCCCCAATTCTTAAACATACGTAATATTTTTCCTATGACTTTGCCTCTGGCCTGCTTTTCTATCACTCTACATTCTCTTGTTGAGTGATCTCAGCCATGGTTTTGGCTTCAACTACCACTCACATATTGATGAAACCAAGGTTTACATTTCTACCCCATATTTTTCTAAAATCCAAACTCATATATCTAATCATTATGCATACCTCTACTTGGCTATATCCCAGGAACTTTAAACTCAATATGTCTAAAGCTGACCATCTTACCTCCTAAGTCAGCTTCTTGTATAGTATGCCATATCTAAATTGGTGGGACCACCGAGTTGCCTAAGCCGGAAACCTGAGCATCTCCAAGATTCCTCCCACTTCTTTTCCCTCCATGTTTGAAGAATCACACAACCAGTTTATTCTTTTTTTTTTTTTATTTGCCTGGGTAAGTGCCTAAGGACCGGTTTATTCTATCTACGATCTAGTTTGCCATGACCAATGCCACTGTCACATGCTGATCCTCCCTCACCATTTCTTGCCATTTCTTACCAGCTTGCCAGCTTCCCAACTGGTCCCCCTGACTCCAGACTCTTACACCTGACATTATCTTCTACATCTTTGAATGACCTTTATGAAATATGTATTTGATCTTGTCACTTTTATACTTAAAATCTCCCTGTTTTCTCTACGATAAAACTCAAACATCGTAGCAAGGAACATATGATCATTTCCTTATAAATTTAAATCTACTTATTTTTAATTCCCCTTTGTTTGTAAGCTCCTTGAGGCCAGGGTCTGTGTCTTTCCTCTTTGTCACAAGAGCCTAGCTTGGTGTCTAGTCCGTAGGAAGCATTGAATAAATGTTCTTCTGAAGGAAGGGAGCAAGGAAAGAAATAACCCAACACAACTGTGGTAAGGAGGAATGCAGAAACTAGGAGCAAGATGGGACCAAACACAACGGGGAGAACAGACCAGAAGACCTAAGGCCCCTTCCAACCTTAAGCTTTTATGAGTCCCTGGGGCAGGAAAACTCAATTCTTAAACATGGGTAGAGCACTTTTATTGTGATCTCATTTGATTCATCTGGCTCCCTCTCTCCTCTGGTCTGCAGACAGAGAAAGATATATTCAGACCCTAACTGAGGGATATGACAATGATTTTGCAGTTGCTATCATTTAATTATTTGCTTATTAAAGTCTAGAAATGTGTAATCTTTTTTTTTTTCTTTTTTCTTTTTCTCTTTTTTTTTCTGTGTACTTTTCTTTATTATCTGGCTTTTCATGAGGGGGGAAAGAAAAGCAACAAAATACTTACTGGAGGAATATGTGGTTGTTTAATTTGGCCTTCTCTTGTATCCTCTAATAACCCAGCAAACTGGTAATTTATTCTTTGCTGAATTACAAAGGATATATTATCCCTGCCCATTCTACTGCAGGAGAATAATGGTGTGGGGAAGGAAGAGAAAGGGACATTATAGAAGGGACATTATTTTTCCACGCCTCTTTCTCAACAAAGAGGAAAAAGCTGTCTCCAAAGGGCTATGTGTTTTGCTAAGCCACTGAGTCTTTCCCTCTGGTAACAGCTAAAATCCTCAGGTGAACCCAGAAATTATAGTTTTGGAAATCTCTTCCACTAAACTAAAAGTATGAATAAATAAAAGCATAGATACATGAATCTTTTATGCAATATTATTCGAAGTGGCAAAGGACAAAACACTATAAATAATTTGGATATTTATTATAGAAGAATATACAAATAAAATATGGTGTATCCAAACTCTAGATATTATGCAAATATTAAAAATAATACATTAAATCTACATGTATTCACCTGGAGTTTGAATGAGATACAGGTGAAAAAAGCAAGTTATTTTTATTGAGTTTATATGTTCCTATTTTAAAAGATTATGACAAAAATCTCTAAATATGTGAATACTAGTGTATATGTGTATGTACATATACACACACAAGGGTACTTCAAAAAGTTTGTGGAAAATGGAATTAAAAGATAATATGAATCTTTCCATGAACTTTTTGAAAACCCTTCGTGTATGTGTGTGTTTGAATACTCTACATGTAAATATATATATACACACACACAAACACATAGGTACACATAGGTGTGAAAAGATATATACCAAAAATTCACATTAATTATAGGGACATAGTGGGGGGGTTGAGAATTAGGCAGAAGGGGATATTATTAACTGTTTACACAATGGTATTATTTGGTTTGTTTTCTCAAGCTAGCATTGCTTTTATACTACAAAAGGAAAACCTGAATTTAAAAAATACACACACATACACACACACACATATATTTTGGAGATAAAAGCCCTCAACTGGTGCTTTAAGTCTAAAAATCATTCTATCAAGCAGGATCCCTTTGTCTCTTCCTAAAGCTTCTTCTGGTTCACTTGTTATAATAGTATATCTGGAGGAAAAAAAAAAGTGAAATATAGGAGGCTAAGACTCTCTGACTGGGCTGCATCAATCTTTTCTTAAATTGACCAGCCTGCTCAGTGACAGCAGTAAGGGCTCTGGAAGCCTAGCACTGGAATGGCCCATCGGACCTCTGTGTTCTAGGGAAGGAGAAAAGCAGAAAAAGGCAGCTTGATTGCCTCCTGGCTCTTAGCCAAAGGATTTGCTAGTGGTGGGAGTGGAATTTTTCCATGGCAGAGGAAGAGGAAAAATCAGATCACATTTCCCTCTGGCAGAGACTATTTATTCGGGAAGATCTTGGGGCCCTAGCTGTCCATAACAGGAGTGTATTCATTGGGGCACGCCATTAAGAATCTTTTCTTTTTTTCTTTCTTTTGCATTCAAGTTCAAAGTTGTTTCTCCCTAAAATGCAAACACCCTAGAGAAGTGCCATGCATGGCCCTTATTAGATTAAGTGCAAAAGGAAGTCAGGGCAAAACAAAAGTGAAGAACTGTTGGTTCAGCAAGGAAACTTACATCCTCCAGAAGAATCGGACATTCCTCTCTTTTACCTCCTAACCCCCAAAACATCAACAACTTTGGGGGACTTGAGAGCCAACCAGAGGAGGCTCCTCTTCTTTACCTCTTTTCCACCGACCCCTAACCAGGGCACTTGGATTGAAATCATGAACATTCAGAAACCATTTTTGTAAAATGTCACTTGGGAGCAAAGAGGTTAAATGTAGAACCACAGAATCATGTGCTTCGAAGGAACTTAATGGCTGTCTATCCCCACCTCTACCAATACACTAATAATACTTGAGGCTATTTTCTGAAGCCTATCTGTCAGCTATGTGCACTGTCATTTCATGCAATACCCATAACACTCCTAGGAAGAAGGGGCTTCATTTTCTCAGCTTACAGGTGAAGAAACAGTAAGTAACTTGCCCAAAGTCACACAAGTAGTAAGTTATGGTGATCAGGCAATCAACCTCCAGAATCCATGCTTTTTGTCACAAGTACATTGGCTCTCTTTATGATGTCACTGAAAAGTGATCACAGTCTGTGTTTGGATACCTCCAGTAAAGGAGGAGCTCACTAATTATAGAGGCAGTCCATTGTTAATTATGAGGAAATTCTTTTTTTATGCTGGTTGTCCAGAAAACAGCCAGCATAAGCATTGGTCATGTTTATCCCTTTAAGTGCCAAATTTCTCTAACCTCTAGGTCTTCTCTGTTACTTGTCCTTAGTTCCTCTAACTATTCCTTTCTGTGTTTTCACCACCGTGGTTCTACTTCTCAATACACTCTTCAATTTGTCAACATCACAACTTAATTGTTGTGGCCAGAACTGAAAACAATAAATACCCAATGTAAACTCCATGATGACAGAGAATATATCTGTCTTGTTCACCAAATTCTTAGTGTTTCCCCTGCCATAAAGCAGGCACTTGACATATTTGCTGAATGAATGAATAAATGAATGAATGAACTCTTCTGGATGTGGAAGGTTCCGTAGAGAATAGAGCAGGACTCTCACCTCTTCATTCCGGATGCTTTCAAGGTTGGCTAAAGCAGTCTGGCTCACCAGTAGCTTTATTGGCAGCCTTGCCCCACCCTGCCCAACACTGACAACTTACCCAGAGTTTGCCGTCACTCAGTCGCTAAGACTTTGTAAAAATAAAATACCAGCACATGACCAGGCAGGTCTCCCCCATGCTGTTTTTTGTAAAATGGGCTTTTTTTTTTTTTTTTTTTTTTAATTTTTTCCC
>NW_007727090.1:515712-542278 GCF_000696425.1 Galeopterus variegatus
AAAAAAAAAAACCAGCACAAGGCCAGGGAGGGCCCCCCCCTGCTTTTTTTTTTAAAATGGGGTTTTTTTTTTTTTTTTTTTTAACTTTTTGCCTCTAGAGGCCGTGTGTTATAGTGGAAAGAGCATAATCCTTGGCCACATACATACCTGAGTAAGAATCTTGCTGCAAAACCTCAGGTCAATCATTTAGCCTCTTGGAGCCTCCATTTTCAGCATCCGTAAAATGGGAATAACATCTTTCTCACAAGGAAGTTTTGAGAATTAAAAGGATAATGGATGTAAGGTACCTAACACAAGAAATGTTTAATAAATTATTAATTTAATGAAATAAAAATTACTATTACCTTAAGTTCTTACACTATATATGCAGCTTAAGCACTCAAGAACACTACATACAGCCTGAGAAGCAGAGACAAAGAAGAGTATATGAAATCCCTGGTGCTTATATGAAGAAAACAAGATCTACAGGAACTAAAACAATTTGAAAAAAAGAAGATCAAGGCTATTCTGCAGAAGATCACTCAGCCAGACATCTCCCTGGCATAGTGCCTAGCCCAGAACAAGCAACACAGCCTGCAGTTATGAAACACTGATGGCACAGAGAGCCATCGGGTAAGGCAGTTGTCATCCTGATGCTTCCAGGCCAGGTTTCCTCAATGTCGGAAAGATGAATCCAAGGCAATAAGGCACCAACAATCAGGAAAGAACCAGAGATTTAATCTATTATTCAATAAACATTATTCAATGAACATTATGGAGCACTTAGTAGATCCCACTTACTGTGCTCAGCTGCTGCCCATACAGAAAGTAGAAGGACACACTGTTGCTGCCTGTAAGCAGCTCACAGTCTAGTGGGGAAGACAGTAACAAAAATATCCAAGATGGTGGGGTAAGTGCACAAGTGATACATGCAAAGTATAGCGGAGGCACAAGGATTGAAGAATATATCAAAGAAATGACCCTCTTATTTCTAAAATTGTACATTGGAGCAAGGGGCAAGATGTTAGTTTAAAAAACAGTAAGCAAAGACTAGGGAGACAAGAGTTCTCGTTCCTTCCTGCTTCTCTTTGGCTTTGCACAAATATTTTTACCTATTTGGGCCTTCATGTGTCCCAGTTGAACTGTATGTTTCTAAAGGTTCCTGCACTGACTGACTTAAGCTGTCTGTTCCTAAATTTCCTCATCTGTAGAATAGGAATAGTAACAATGCCTACCTCACAGGATTAAATTGCTCAGTATTTGTAAAAGTACTTAGAAAAGTGATTTACAGTAAGCACTACTCACCTGCTAAATCAAATAAATATAACCATCCTAATTGTTTCTGTCATGAGGCCCCTATTTTAGACCTCTTAGTGAAAAGAATTAAAGGACTTTTCAAGGAAAAGTCTCATCAGTGAATCTCCTATCACCAGACCATACTGCCCACCAATCTCCTGGTTGCAGTCATTTTCCAACACTTGGTTCTCCAATTTAGCTCCTGGATTGATATGACTGTCCCAGACACTATATCCACCATAATTCCTGTGATTTCTTTATTCACACAGATGATCCTTCCCCTATCCTGGTCTCTTTACTGTTCTCTCTCCTACCTGGGAAACCCATGTGCATGGGTTACTATGTCATTTTGACTTTTAACAGAATACAGTTTTTTGTTTTGTTTTTTTTTTCATGCTCACTTAGGTAGTGTATTAGTCTATTTCTGTTGCTTATAACAGAAATACCTAGAACTGCGTGATTTATAAGAAAATGATACTTATTGTTTACAATTTCAGAGGCTGGGAAGTCCAAAGTCCAAGGAACATAGCTGGTGAGAGCCTTGTTAGTGACAACAGTGACCCAGAGTCTCACATGGCAGAACAGCGGAGCAGAGAGCGAGCTCCTCCTGCGCTCTCCTTGTAAAGCCCTCAGAACCATGCCCACAACCACCATTAAACCATCAACTTAATCACCTCTTCAAGGCTCCATCTTTCAATTACAATAATAGGATTTCCCACACTCTTAACAGTCACAGTGGCGATCAAGCTCCTGATACATAACACTTGGGGGGCACAATTCAATCCATATCAGGGAGTCCCCACTAATTCCTAGTTTGGACAGAGCTATTTATAAGATATAGATTTTTGAACATGTCTTTAATTTTCCTGATAAAGGAACTAAATGAGTCAGAAAGTAGTGGGTTGGAACAACATGTCTAATTACAAATGAAGTGAATCAATTTCTAAAACAAACATATTTTATTTTAGGTGTTTCTTAGTTAAAGTTGCAGTCCTTGGAGATTAAACAGGTAGTCAGTCTAACATTAAATGAATGGATGAAGGTGGGGAGAGTCTTTGCATTGAGCAGCTCAAAAAAAAACCTGTGTATGTCTTTAAGGAGGTTGTGGTTTTAGGAGACGGAAAATCTGTTAAAATGTAAATAAGACCCTTTCTTCACTTCCAGATTCTCCCATCCTTGTATTTACCAAGTTAATAAAATATTTCTCTGCCTTCTCTTCTGGCCATCACGGCCCTTCCACGTTTCATCAAAAATTCTTCTGTGGGTTTTGCCATGGAGTCCTCTAGCCATCTAGACAGGGATGGCCCCTCTAACTTCAGCCCTAGCTTTGCCAGAGTCTTGGAGTCTGGGATTGAGTTGCTCCCTGAATCTTCTAGGAGCCCAACGCCCCCGCCCCAGCCCACCCTCAGATTCCAGCCTTCCAGAATCCTAGTCTACTGACTCAGCCTCTGCAACTGCATGAGGGCTCCAAATTTCTCATTTTTACCTGAACTTCCCCACGTGCTGAGAGCTCTTCTCTGAACCTACATCTACTTATTCGGGTCCTGACACCCTACTTAGTACTGGCTGGAATCTCAACTCTGTCATTAGTTTTGAGACTTGGGCAAGTTATCTAAGCATTCTGAATCTCTATTTTTCACACCTCAGGGCTGTTGCGAGGACAAAATGAAGTGTGATAGATGTACATATAGATAGAGATATGTAGATATTCAAGAAGCATTATTTTTCTTCCCTATCTTTACCTATCTCAGCTTCCGGTGCCATATCCATTGCTTCAGACCTCCTTGACTTTCCACAAAAGCCTGAGTTCCCCCTAACCTTGCAGACATTGTCCTGTGCATCTACCATTTCCATGCCATCCTCTCTCCCTCCATCTTCCTAGCCCACACCACTGAGGTCCCTGCATGCACCATGGCTGAGCCAGCACAGCTTACAACAGATCCATCTGTTTGGATCATCTTTCCCTTCTATTCTTCTTCCCTATCCCCACACCCATCCTCCCCAAACAGCCTTGGTCTGAGGGCCAGCAGTATCTCCTGGGAGCTTATTAGAAATGCAGAATGTGGTACCCCACTTCACGCCTGGAAATCCCGCATTTTAACAAGATCCCCAGGTGATTGGTAAATACACTACAGTTTGAAAAGCTGCACTAGATTATTCTTTAAAGCTCAACTCAAAGTCATTGCCTCTGTGAATTTTCACTAATCCTCCAATCCTGCTTGTCCATGTACCTCCATTTGGGCACTGTTGTTTACTCACTCCTCTGTGATCCCATTCTCCCAAATGCTCACCCACCCACCCACCCATCCATTCATCTTTTTTTTTGGTCACTGGCTGGTAAGGAGATCAGAACTCTTGATCTTGGTGTTATAACACCACCTTCTAACTGGCCAACCTATCTTTGAATCTGCAAATACTTAGCAAGAGCTTATCACAGCAGGGCACTCAGCTTATTGATGGAGATAAAAAGGTGAACGCTACACTCCTTTCCCTCAGAGAGCTCACAGACTTGTGGAGGAGGTAAGTAGTAATAGAAAATTCCAACATATTGATGAGTGCTATTTATTCAGTAGTCACAGATATTTACTTTCGCCAGGACAAGGGTTTGGATAGGGGGCTAGGGAGCACAAAGGAGGCCATCCTACTTAGTCAATGAAGTCAGGAAGACTAACCAGAGGCAGTGGCATCCAAACTGAATGCTAATCCTGCAAGTCTCAGTTTACATATTTCTCCTCCAGGAAGCCTTCTCTGATGTCCCTGTACTAGGTTAGAGGCTCCTATGCTATGCCCTGCCCCATGGGAACCAGCGTGCTAAAGAGCCATGGAAATACCTTCCTGGCTTTGGGAGCAGCATGTGCAAAAATCTACAGGCTAAAAATATCAGAGAGCATGTGGTATATGTATTAATCTGCCCCCTGAATTGCAGTGATTTATGTACATATCCATCTCCCCTATTCATCTGTGAGTCCCTAAAGAGCAGGAGCTGTGTCTTGTGGATTCTGTATTTCCAGCACCTAGCATAGTGCCTGGCGTATAGTAGGTGTTTGATGAGTACACAGACAAGACAGCAACAAGATAGATTTACAGAGGGATTCCTTCTGGGTTTAGTCCATCAAACTGGTATACTGGGCTCCCTTCTAGAGCAGTAGGATAAGACCAAACAGGCAGGATCAGAGAAAACAGGTTTTTTAATTAAAGGTAGAAATTACAGATGATGCATTTATGAATCCTCTGTAAGCTAAAATTATCCTTTGAAAAAATCTAAGTCATTGGTAAGAGTCAGAAAGGTAGAGAGGAAAAAGTTCAGAGGTTCCTGAATAGTAAAGCATGAGTACATGTTTTTGGTTTCATTGCTTCTCCAGGTTCAACTCCAAAGGCATGTGTGTCTTTCACTGGAAAATCATAATATGTAACTTAGTTATAGCCCCTGTGCTACATTTCTTCTGCATGTAGTACAGGGGTGGTGCCTCTTCTGCTTACTCTTGAGAAGGGAGTCAGATGGTTTGTTCTGGTTATGAGCTGAAGTTGAGAGAGCCTTAACTCCCACTCCCTTAAAAAAAAATTCTACTAAGGTTATGAACTTTAGAGTCAAACACATATTAGAAATCCTGTAGTCCAACAGTTTTTAACTTGCAGCCCTTGGCTCCCTGAGAGTTATTGTAAGAGGTACATGAATCTATATTAGTACCCAGCATTGGGTGCAGACCGAATAAAGATTACACCTTGCACAAATACGTTCTATTTTTCAAGTCATAGTATGAGTACGATGGTTTAGAACAAACACTCTGAAGCCAGACTGCCTGGGTTTGAATCCCAACTCCCCCATTACTAGCCATGTGCCTGTAGGTGAGACAGTTTTTGTGCCTAAGTTTCCCCATCTGTAAAATGGGGACAATTACCCCTACCTTATAGGATTAGATGAGCTAATAATCACATAGTTCTTAGCATGGCATCTGGAACATAACAAGTACTATATAAATGTTGGTTAAACAAAACAAATAAAAATAAGCTGGCTATAGCATTGATTGCAACTCTAATAAATAATGATTTGTGCATTTATTTAGCATTGTTTGTTTCTCCTTAGCCTGGAAGTGCATAGGGGAAAGTGTCTGCCTTGTTGTTAGGGATATCTACAGTGCTAGCGGAGTAGCCGGCACATAGTGTTATTATGTGGGGTAGGCTCTTCATCTCTTTCTTCACCATATCCTCCTGCTCAAGAACCTACTATGGCTCCCTATTGCTTACTCCACCAAGTTCTATTTCTTTGTCTGAATTTTAAGGCCTCTGTAACCTGGCCACATTTTGGTCTCTTTAGTTCATTCATTCTCAACAGGGGCAATATTGCCCACAATGGGGCAAACATTGGTTCTTGGGGGATGGAAAAACATCTTATTTGTTCTGTGGATACAGCACACAAACAGATCTATAGTACCTAACAGAGATAAATTTAACTGTGGTATTAAGATATCATTGGAGAGGATGATTAGGAAAAATGTCTTAAAAGGTTCCTAGGTGAGGCAGGGAGCAATAATGAAAAGAACTTCAAAAAACATTGATCTAGCTTTAGTTCCCTTAAGAGAAAGAGCACTTGCAGCACAAGGGGTCAAGGAAATTCATTGTGTCTTTTCTTTGGTTCTCAGTTTCCTCAGAAGTAAAATGAAGGGGATTTGCCTGTGGCCTCTGTGGCCCTTTTCAGCTCTGACAGTTGATCCCTTCAAGACTTAGGGGTTCACCCAGATCATTATACATGTGCCACATTAAGTCTTTGCTCCTTTCACTGTGAATGTCATCCCCCCATTGGCCTTTATTCACGTTTACCATTCCCCTCACCCAACTCTGTCTTCTCCCCTTTTCGAGGCCTCACCTCTTTTACATGAAGCCTCCTCTAATAACACTCACACCTCCAGTCCAAGTGGTAGTGGCTAGGGTATGTGAGCTAGGATTTGAGTGATGGGTGGTTCCTCAGAGCCCTGGAAGATGGAATTTCTAGCCAGCACCAAGTACAGTATTTGGCTTGAAATAGATGCTTAAAAAGTATTTGCTGAGTGAAGAATGTATGAATGAATTAATAAATTACATTTAGAAATTACATTTCAGAGATTAATTAATTACATTTCTGAATCCCTCCCATTTTTTTCTGTCCAGCCCCTTCCACAGTATCCAAATCAGCAAAGAACTCACTGGACAGGGAGGGACTATCCTAGTTTGGGTTTCCCCAAAAGCAAACCATGAGACAAGGAATAAAGTACAAGTTGTCTGTCTGGGAGGTGATTCCCAGAAATCCTAGTAGGGGAGTGGAGAAGTGAGACAGGAAAGAATCAGATACCAATAAAAGTTGTGTTACCGGGCCGGCCCGGTGGCGCACTGGATAGTGCGCTGCTTGGGAAGCGTGGCGGCGCTCCCGCCCGAGGGTTCGGATCCCACATACGGACCGGTTCCCGCTCACTGGCTGAGCGAGGCGCGGGAGCAACACGGAGGGCTGCGATCCCGTTGCCGTTCCCCAGTCCGGTACGGGGGCAACACTGAGGGTTGCGATCCGTTGCCGGACACGGAAAAAAGACAAAAAAAAAGTTGTGTTACCAAACAAGTCTTCAGTGTGGGCAACCAGAGCTTAATTCTGCTGGAGAACTCCAAGAGCCAGTGTGGTTGTGTTACCAAGCAAGTCTTCAGTGTGGGCAACCAGAGCTTAATTCTGCTGGAGAACTCCAAGAGCCAGTGTGGTTACCCCACAAAAGAGGAAGGGGCTGATGTATTTATCCACCAAGTCCCATAAGACAATGGCTGAAAGCCACTCCCAGGGGGCATTAACCCCTTGGTACTTCCAGCCTGCAGCAGGTGAGGGCACAGTGGTCACTGGCATGCAAAGAATGCCCTTTGGCAAAGAGACCCGGTTGTTGGCAGTTGACATTCAGGCCAGAGACCATGGATGGAAGTGGTTAAGACCAAGGGATATAGTGGATATACACAGCATCTGCTACAGGAATAAAGGTGAGGAGTGAGGTAGGAAGAACTGCTGGAAACCTTTCCCTTCTTCGCTTCCCCAGGTCCTAAGCACAGTGCATCCCAAACAGATAACAGTGCTATCTTGCATTTGTGAACACCTTGCATTTTAAAAATCTTTCTTTCACTTTTATATCACATCAGCCCTGAGGTGATAGCCCTGAAATGAGCACCTGTGGCCATCCCTGGATGGAGCTCCGAGAAGTTATGACATGTCATGCCTGAGAGGCAGGGAGAACAAAACGTTGGTGGCAGTTGTGTTATTGCTATTGTCTCCATGAAGAAACTGGGAGACAGAGACTTTAAACAACTTTTAATTAGAGACAGAATGGATTAGAAGATAAGCACTTCAGCAGAGGCCAGAACTCTTTGCACTGGCCTGGGAGGTGTGTTTAGGATACTGTGGTTTTGTTATGGGTTCCGACTCTTCCAGCTCCGTCCTTTCTGGTAGGACTGACAAACCTGAGCCACTCCATCCCTAGAAGGCCCCTTGTGCTGCTCCTATGAGCACAGAGTGAGAGGTAAGGAAACACAGCTGGTCTTGGCAAAGGGCCCTCTGACACTCCATCCAACTCTGAATTGGGAAGAAAAGGCCCTGAGCTTCAGGTTCGCCTCTGCCACTAACTTCCTGTAAGGCTGTGGCCAAGCCATTTAGCCTCTGGACCTTCATTTGCCTTATCTACGAAATGGTTAAACCATGAGATAAGGTATGAGAAAGTGTTTTGTCAGACTGTAAAGTGCTATAAAAATGTAAGATAGTATCACTGCTGTCCTTAATAAAGTCTCCTTTCTCTGAACCCCTAATTTGCTTGTGTAAGAACCACACAATAGCACTTACATTTTCCCAGCTTGCATTTCAAATGACTTGCCCTTGTTCGTTTGTGTCTCCATGCCTACGCAGGAGCATTTCTCTCTGCCTTTGCTCATGGTTTCTCTCAGTTACCTCCTGCTCATCTTTCAAGACATTGCTCCAACAACACTTCTTCCAGGAATTCTTTCCTGACCACCACCCTCTGCAGTCTGAGTAGGATGTCTCACTTCTGTGTACCCATTAATTCCCCAGGCTTCCCTCAGTGGCTTGTGGCCTTCTTTGTCTCCCCCATCGAAACCATAAATTCCTGCAAAGCAGAGGACCTTGCTTTTAGGTCCCTACACACAGCTCTATGCTGACATATAGAGTGCTCAATAAGATCCTGTTGAGTGAAACAATGAATATGGACAGATGTGAGTTATATATTTCCTCAACCAGAGTATAAGTTACTTGAGGACAACGAGAAAACACTAGACCTGGAATTGGGGGATGTGGATTATTCTGTTTCTTGTTAGTATTGGAGAAGAGGCTTTTCACAGCAGCATCAAAAGATGCCCCTTAACCTGGGTCTAACACAATTTGGAGCATTTATTTTCACAATGCCTGGAGCACTTGCCCCAAAGTTTGAGTCAAATTCCAGACCATAGACTTCTACAATCTCAAAACAAAAAAAATTGCCATCTGCTGTTTAAAAATTACTGATTTGTTGTTGGTTTCCGTTTGCCTGTTACATTCTCCTCTGGTGAGAAATTGCATTTCTCTGCTGGACGAGTAGTTCTTCCGAAGCCATTTAGTAATCACTGGAGAGTCTATTGTTTTTACTATTGTAGCTTGATTAGACATTAGTGTTTATTCAGCCTAAGTGTTCCAAGCACTGCACATGAATTACAGCATTTTGGAATTGGGAGGATCCTCAGAAATTATGGGCTTTGGAACTTTAGATCTGAGTTTGAATCCTGGATCCTTGGACAAACCTTAGTTTTTTCATCTGTCAGGGGATAGTAATATTTCAGAGTTATTCTAGGTATTAAGTAGGATAAATGCTCTTTAGTTAGTAACATTATCAGTATATAGCCCTTGGACATAAGAAAGCTGAATAACTATTTGTTTTCTTCCTCTCTTCATTTTTCAGATCAGCAAATTAATGTCCAGAGAAGGAAAAAGCTCTAACTAGTATCAAATCACTAGTCTTTAATACACCCAGAGTTTGAACCCTGATGTCTTGGTTTTAAGTCCCAAACTACTTTTTTTTTTTTTTTTACCACGTGGTGAATTTATAAAATCTCTTAACTACCCATTAAGGAAATAATTTTTCCTATCTCAGTCACCAAGGAAAGAACAGCAAATATTTGAAAAAGAAGTGCAGAGCTGTCTATGAGAGACTGGCATCTGACATCTGGGGATCTCCTGGTCAAGCACAAGGTCAGTTTCCCACAACTGCTCTGTTACCAAGGCTAGTCTAGCTCGTGATGGAAGTTTAAAACTCAGACCTATGGGTAAAATTGTGCAAAATGCATTTCCCCATGGTAAACTTACTTATGCACCCCTGCCCTCAGCACTACCCTCTAGATGTTTCTGGGTCTTTGAGCAGGGGATTGGTGCCTCCACTTGAGGGTAGCAACCTCCTCATTAGATTTCCTGCCCTTATTCTCTCCACCTTTCCAATTCATCCCCCTGGTTGACTTCAGAATTCTCCTTCTAGAACACTGATCTGATCTTGACTCTCCTCAGCTCAAAAACTATCCATGGCTCCTGATTTATGTAGGATGAAGTACAGATTTTTTACAACAGGGAAAACATGAGTGCATTTTAAAATGCATGTACACATCTGGCCAGATCATATACGTATTAGTTTGTTCAGGCTCCCATAACAAAGTATCACCAAATAGTTGGCTTAAACAATATAAATTTATTTTCTCATAGTTCTAGAGCCTGGAAGTCCAGGATCAAGGTGTCAGCAGGGCTGGTTTCTTCTGAAAACCTCTCTCCTTGGCTCATCAGTTGGACATCAGTTGGATGTCCTTATAAAGTTAGGTTAGGGTCAACCCTAATGGCCTCATTTCAACTTAATCACCTCTTTGAAGGCCCTACCTCCAAATAGTCATGTTCCAGAGTACCGGGGGTTAAGGCTTCAACATATGAATTTGGGTGAGGGGGAGACACAATTTAGCCTATAATTATATGTGGGCTTTAAATATGTTTTAAATCTGTAAGTTCTAGAAAGAGTTTATGAAAGAGATATTATAAATTAAATTATTTGATTAATTTTTATGTTTCAGATGTGAATTCTTTTTAAAGGGAAAACCAAGGATTTGGTATTACTAAATGTTTAACTGGCTTGAGATGGGCATTGAGAAGTGCCGTAGTTGAACTCCCAGAATTGGTGATGCTGCTAGGTCTCAACTGACATTTGTTGATCATTCTCTGTTTCAGATGTGAATTCTTTTTAAAGGGAAAACCAAGGATTTGGTATTACTAAATGTTTAACTGGCTTGAGATGGGCATTGAGAAGTGCCATAGTTGAACTCCCAGAATTGGTGATGCTGCTAGGTCTCAACTGACATTTGTTGATCATTCTCAGCAAGACTGTGATCTAAGCAGAAAATCCATCTTACTCAACTTTTTACTGCCAGCCTGATACCCAATAGCACTCAATCAATGTGTTTTGTTTGTTTGTTTGTTTGTTTTATTTTGTTTTGGCAGCTGGCTGTTATGGGGATCTGAACCCCTGACCTTGGTGTTAACATTTCTCTCTAACCAACTTAGCTACCCAGCCAGCCTATTTTGTTTTGGCAGCTGGCTGTTATGGGAATCTGAACCCCTGACCTTGGTGTTAACATTTCTCTCTAACCAACTTAGCTACCCAGCCAGCCCAGTGTGGTTTTTTAAAATGCAGTGAAGTCAATCATGCCAAAGTTGTGCCACACCTGTTTTTGGTTTCACTGAGCATCATTCTGTTCCCCAAGCATATCTCTCACTCTTTCTTGTCTTAGCTTTCTCTCATCCTGGAATGCCTTTTCCACCTGAATGCCAACCTATTCATCATGTCCAGACTTATATATTGCAAATAGACGCTTCCTCCTTGGCTGTCCCATGGTATCATGCACATCTTACTGTCTAGTGGACATCATGACATTTTTGTTTGTGTGAGTGTGTGTGTGTGTGAGAGAGAGTGTGAGAGAGAGAGTGTGCGTGTGTGTGTGTGTATGTGTGTGTATAAAGGACCCATGAGTATGACATCCAAGCCATTTATTTTATTTATTTATTTATTTTTTGTCTTTTTCCGTGTCCGGCAACGGATCGCAACCCTCAGTGTTGCCCCCGTACCGGACCGGGGACCGGCAACGGGATTGCAACCCTCAGTGTTGCTCCCGCACCTCGCTCAGCCAGTGAGCGGGAACCGGTCCGTATGTGGGATCCGAACCCTCGGGCGGGAGCACCACCACGCTTCCCAAGCAGCGCACTTATCCAGTGCGCCACCAGGCCGGCCCTTTCCAAGCCATTTATGCGGCATTGAAGGACCTACCCATTTAGCTAACACATACTAAGCACCTACTCTGTACAGGAGCATCATTCCTGCCCTCAACAAAGCCCAGTCTACTGAGGGAGGCAGAGAGCAAAATAGATCAACAAAATATATTATGATATCTTTGTGTACACATGCATGCTTCTAATTCTTTAAGTAAATGGAAACCTCTGATGAGTTCCCAATGTTCTCATCCTACTGTTTTCTTTAGTCGATTGAACATTCTTCTTGCAATCATATTATTTTCCTTCCCAAAGTATTTTGCTACTGACACAACAAATTTAAACTCAAATGTACATCCAACTGGGAAACTCAAATTCTAAATTGGGGATTTGAATTAATGAGTCTCTGAATAACAGAGATGATTATATCATCCTCAGTATTCCAGTTTCTGGTACTTTGTTATTTTCAGCTCTGAAATGACTGATGATCAGCAGATCTAATAATGACAGTAATGGTTGAAGCCCAGAAATAAGGCTTAAGCCATAGCCACATTAAAGCTGGTAATAACAATAAGCCTCTACCCATACATTAAAGCCTTAGTTCACTAATTGTACCTGTAACCTAAGAAACCACAGCAAGCAACTGCTGAGAAGAGAACCAAGAACATAACAGAGGAGCCAATATTCTGAACCATCACAGTTGGATTTTCTCTGTTCTAAGAAATTCTCAAAGGATTTGTTGCCACCTTTGGGGAGTTCACAGCAAGGTAGAAGTTGGGGCATATATTAATTTTCTGAACCACTTATAAAAAGGCCTGAATGGTATCTTTGACACAGAAGTACCCAAGTCCATCAGCCTTCTGGCATCATGCTTTCCTTTAATAAATATATTTCCAATCAACCATCAATGACAATGAAAAAGGAAGGAAGAGAACAGATGTTTATTGAGTACCCATCATGTGCCAGGCACTACATTCTGCACTTTATAGTCATCATCTAATCTTTGGTACAAACCTTTTGGCAATTATTATCTCCATCTTGGGAGGGGGGAGAAAAGAAACAAAATTGAGAGTTCAAAGAGATAGGTAATGTGTCCCTGTTTTTGTTAAAACAGTGCACAAGGACAGAGAATAAAATCCAACTATATTTGGAGTGCAAGGTTTTATATTATGCTCACACAGACACTTTTTAGAAAATATGTCATATAGTACTTTGAAAAAACTACATCAAAAAATCAAGCCTTGATTCTTAGTTTCTGTAAGCCATTAGCTTTTGAATTGTTTGTTCTGCGGAAATTATACCTTTAAGATTTGAGATTTCTTTTCCTACTGCACATAAGGAGTGTTTTGGTTTGGCAAGCAGTATCTGGTTTCCACCACAGTGAGTCCTAGATCCCATATCACAGCTGATCATTGAGGGGCAGGCTATTTTCTCATAGAAATGGCTTTATCATTGGTGGTTGCATTCCTGAACTATGTTCTCAGCACCAAATAAATCAAAGGAAAAAGCAGTGATAAAAACCAAATACATACCTACATAATAATTTTGAAGAGTCAAACACAGACTATAAAAGAAACACAATTTTCCAAGGGTCAGTCCCCAAGGTACTCTTATAAACTCTACATATAGCATATACAACATACAAGTCTAAGATACCATAAAATAAATCCAAAATTAATAATCTACTATAACATGTATTAATAAAATACTTAAATAATTATTTTGCTTGCATTTGTGAATATTAGAAGGGTTTTAAAAGATGATTTAAGTGAACTATAACTTTGCAAACTAGCTATTAAGTTGCCAAGCAAGTTGATCAGGGGAATGCTATAGATGTAATGTATGTAAATATCCTCAAGCTTTTGGAAATATTTTGGCAAGAGGACAGGGTTGGGGGGGTGGAGATGAAAATGTGAGATGAAATTCAATAGTTAACATT
Organism: Galeopterus variegatus; assembly: GCF_000696425.1. Taxonomy (NCBI): domain Eukaryota; kingdom Metazoa; phylum Chordata; class Mammalia; order Dermoptera; family Cynocephalidae; genus Galeopterus; species Galeopterus variegatus. The sequence continues at coordinate 529,206 of NW_007727090.1, forward strand.
GCGACAAATACTGATTGTCATGCATTGCACTGAATACTCTATCTGCTTTATTTTATTTAATTCTCACAACAAACTTGTAAAGAAGGCACTGTTCTTACAATTATTTGAAGATGAAGAAACTGAGGTTCAGAGACATTAAATAAATTTCTAAGGATGCACAGCTAGGAAATAACAAGGCAAGGACAAAGGCCAAGCTGTTGACTGTACAGTCCTTGCCTCCCCCAAAAATGACTCGCCTTCTTGAGCACTACTCTGTGGCAGGCACCATTCTAAGTCCATTACGTGTGTTTAGTCATTTAATCCTTACCATAGTCCTGTGAGGTAGGTAATATTACTATCCTCACTTCACTACTGAGTAAAAGAAAGCACACATAAGTCAATGTGTAACTAGCTAAGCAACCATTCCCAAAGAGTGCTAATTGTCGATCAAAACCACCTAGATGGGAGATGTCCAATGGCATGCCACAGTGATCTGCCTCTGCCATGAGTTTTTGTTCAGAATTTACTTGGATGAAGACTGTGATCTGCTGCCCAAATACGGATGTATAAATTTGGTTGGGATAACTAATATGCTGGATGGCAGAATTAGGATCCAAAAATACCTCAGTGATATGGAATAATAAGCTGAATGTAACAATATATAACTGTGAGAGAACTAAACAAAGCCCTAAGCAGGTCCAAAAAGCCAGCTGCACACATAGATCAGTTGGAGGCTAAATTAACTAATAATGATACATGTAAAAGAGTTGTAAAGGGTTTAATTGGCTAACAGCGTGACTCAAGTAACGGATGATTACTGAGCACAATCACTATTCTCTCCCACCTCTGCACATAAATGCACATGCACGTCATTTAGAAATTAAAAATAAGAATATCCTCTGAGAGTAAAACTATAAAATAAGTAATAGATTATAGCAGACAAAGACAAAATCACTGTAGACAGAAAACATACCAAAAGGAAGACTATAGCCATCAGCAGTGTAGTTGGTCAACAACTAAAGCAAAAATATGGGCCAATCACAGAAGCAAAGGGGGAATTCTGGGTGCTTGAACGCACAGTTCTTATGACGCGTTTATCTCTGTGCTAGAGATGGATATAGCAGACTTCCATAGCTGGAGATCAACACTGCTGTTAGAGGAACATTCCAGTCTTTAGAAGAAATTTAAGAACCCTCCTGTACCTTCAGAAGAGAAGTGTATGGATATTTGGGAGCTATGGTGTTGGGTGCTCAGAGTAAGAGGGTTGACTAAGGTGCAGTGAGAAAAGAATTTAAAAGCTATTATGATTCTCAGGCAACATGATCTTGTATGTAAAAGTTGCAAATAATCTACCAAAAAATTACTAGAACTAATAAATATGATCAGTAAGGTCACAGAAACTAAATTAATATACAAAACCAATTGTATTTCTACAAACTGTCAATAAACAATTTGAAAATGAATTAATCCCATTCATAATAGCATCAAAAGAATAAGATACTTAGGACTAAATTTAACAAGAGAAGTGTAAACCAGTACACTGAAAACTACAAAACATTGCTAAGAGAAATTAAAGAAGACTTACAAAAAAAGGGAGATATAAAATGTCCGTGGGTTGGAAGATTCAATACATATGGTTAAGATGACAATTTCTCTAAGTTGATGTATGGGTTCAATGTAATACCTACTAAAATCCCAGCAGGCTTTTTTTTTTTTTTTTTTTCATTGACAAGCTGTTCCTAAAATTTATATGGAAGTTTAAAGAACCTAGAATACCTACTAAAATCCCAGCAGGCTTTTTTTTTTTCATTGACAAGCTGTTCCTAAAATTTATATGGAAGTTTAAAGAACCTAGAATAGCAAAACAATTCTGAAAAATAAACACAGAATTGGAGGACTTCACCTGATTTTAAAACTTACTGAAAGCTAAGGATATAACAATACACATTGAGATGAGTGAAAGTGAATAAAAAGTCCAGTAACAGACCTTCAGATATATGCTCAATTGATTTTCAAGAAAGGTGCTAAATAACTCAATGGGAAAAGAATAGTCCTTTCAACAGAAGGTGATGGAGCAGCTAAATGTAGAAAGGTGAAACTCGACCCTTACCTCATACCGTATACAACAACTTGAACAAAGTAAGGCAAAATCTTTGCAAACTTGGATAATGCAGATTTCTTATATGTAACACAAAAAGCATAAACAATCACAGACAAAATCAACAAATTAAAAATTAAAACTTTTGCTCTTCCAAAGATACCATGAAGAAAATAAAAATACCTGCAAAATATATAAATAAACATATATAAAACATATATATAATAAAGGACTTGTGTCAGGATATATGACAAATTTCCAAAATTCAGCAATAAGACAAACAACCCAATAAGAAATTAGCAAAATATTTGAATAATCACTTCATGAAAGATACAAAAATGGCAAATAAGGGCCGAGCCCGTGGCGCACTCGGGAGAGTGCGGCGCTGGGAGTGCAGCAGCGCTCCCGCCGCAGGTTCGGATCCTATATAGGGATGGCCGGGGTGCTCACTGGCTGAGCGCGGTGCAGCCAGTCTCAAAAAGGACAAAAAAAAAAAAAAAAAAAGGCAAATAAGCACATGAAAAGATGCTCAATATCAGCAGTCATTAGAAAAATGCAAATTAAAACAAAAATAAGATACTACTACACACCTACTAGAATAGCTAAAACAAAAAAGATTGACCAAGTGTTGCCCAGGATACAGAGAAACTCATACATTGCTGGTGGAAATGTAAAATGGGGCAGCCACTTTGAAGAAAGTTTTTTTTGTTTTTTTTTTTTTTGTCCTTTTTGAGACACCAGTGAGTACTGTGAGTGCACTGGTCATCTATTGACTGGTAAATCGATAAATGAAATGTTGTATATCTATAAAGTGGAATATTATTCACAATAAAAACAGTATAAGAAATGGAAGGAATCAGACACAAAGACTACATATTGTACGAATTCTCTTACCATCATACACCACTTAACAACATTTTGGTCAACAACTGACCACATGTACATCAGTGGTTCCATAAGATTATAATGGAGCTGAAAAATTCCCATTGCTTAGGGACATTGTAGCCATCATAACGTTATTGTTCTAGCACAACACATTACTTACTGACTTGTTTGTGGTGATGCCAGCGTAAACAAACCTACTATGCTGTCAGTCACATAAAAGTATAGCACGTACAATTATGTACAGTACATAACATTTTATAATGATAAGCAGCTATGTTACTCGTTTATGGATTTACTATACTATATTTTTTATTGTTATTTTAGAGTGTACTTCTTCTACTTATAAAAAAATAAACTTCACTGTAAAATAGCCTTAGGCAGGTCCTGCAGGAAGGTATTCCAGAGGGAGGTGTTGGTATCATAGTCGATGACAGCTCCCTGAGTGTTACTACCCCTGAAGACTTCCCAGTGGGACAACATGTGGAGGTGAAAGACAGTGATGTTGATGATTTTGACCCTGTGTAGGCCTAGGCTAATATGTTTCAGCTTTTTAAAACAAAGTTTAAAAAGTAAAAAAAAAAAAATTAATTTTAAAAATGGAAAAAAGTTTATAAGATAAACACACAAAGAAAATATTTTTTGTGCAGCTATACAATGTGTGTGCTTTAGGGTAAGTGTTATTACAAAAAAGTCAAAAAGTTTTAAAAATTAAAAAGTTTATAACGTTAAAAAGTTATAGTAGGCTAAGTTTAATTTATTATTAAAGAAAGAAATTTTCTATTATAAATTTAGCATAGCATAAGTATATAGTGTTTATGAAGTCTACAGTAGTTACAGTCATGTCCTAGGCCTTCTCATTCATTCACTGCTCACTGACTCACCCACAGCAACTCACTGACAGCAATTCACTACTCACTGACTCACCCATAGCAACTTCCAGTCCTGCAAGCTCCATCCATGGTAAGTGCCCTATATAGGCATACCATTTACCTTTTATACTGTATTTTTGCTGTAACTTTTTTATGTTTAGATACACAAATACTTACCATTGTGTTACAGTTGCCCACAGTATTCAGTATAGTAACATGCTGTACAGGTCTGTAGCCTAGGAGCAAAAGGCTGTACCATACAGCCTACTGTGTATTAGGCTATACCATCTAGGCTGTGCAAGTACATTCTATGATGTTTGCACAAAGATAAAATCATCTAACGATGCATTTCTCAAAATGTATCCCCATAGTTAAGTGATGCATGATTGTATATGAAAATTCTAGAAAAGGCAAAACTGTAAAGATAGAAAGATCAATGGTTGCCTAGGGCTGGAGGTGGAAGCGGAGATGGATTGCAAATAGAAGCGAGAGAAATTTTGTAGCAATGAAAGTGCTCTAAAACTAAATTGTGGTGATGGTTGTATAATAAATTTACTAAAATTCAATACATCTTACATTTAAAATGGGTAAATTTTATGGTATCTAAATTAAACCTCAATAAAGATTTTTTTAAAAAGCACATAAAGCTATTTTTTCTTCATAGCACCTCTTCTTTAGCTCACCTCTGAAATATCTGGTGCCTGACTAACTCTGGGGTAAAATTCTGCTTGAATTCTCCACCCCACGCCCTTGGAAGGTCTTGTAGGAGACCTGCAGTGGATAGATTAGCAAGCAGCTCTGAACTTGGGGGAGGATCTTCTTTCTCTTGGTGAAGGTTAGAAGGAGAAAACTGACAAACAGAAACACATCTAGAAGAGCATGATCAGGATGGTGAAGGCCTTAAAATCATGTCCTTCATCATTCTTTTATCAAGTACTTTTTGTCTGTACCATGCCAAATAAGTGTTGTGGCTATAAAAAAATGGAGATTACTGACAAGGTCCTTGCTCTCATGGAGCTTATATTCTAGTAGTATTAAGCAGACCATAGATAGACAATGGATGGATAGATATAGACAGACAAAAGAAAGTAATAAGAAAACTAAGTCCTTTGCAGTTAAAAGTGTGAGATCAGCAAATGATTGAGCCACAAGAGGGAGCCAGTCATGCAAAGACCAGAGGAAGGAGCATCCGCAGCACGACTTTTATTTTAATTTTTACTACCCTAGCCCCTTGAAGCCCTGTATTACCTCTTTACCCAGCTTAAATTTCAGGGTCAGTGAATATAATCACTCTCTAAACCTCCTCGACCGTCTTGATTCTGACATGCTGGTTGGCAAAACTACTACCCCAGTTAAATCCAACTTTCCACCTATACTGTTCCTGCACCCATGCAGCTGGTCACAGCTGGAAAACAGACACCCACACAGACACAAACACCACGCAGTCTGGTCTTGCTTTAAACCTGTCACCAGGGGCTTAAGTAGACCCTTATTGTTTCCCAGCCAACATCCTTTATTTGCCTGGTCCATCCACTTTCCTACTCTGCTAGAGGACTGTTTCACCCCTATTCCTCTCTTCTCTCCCAACTTCTCTCTCAGCTGATGGCAGTGCTTCTTTCCTCACTGAGGGAGGAAACTCAAATCATGTCCACACTTCCTTGGCCCTGCCTTCCATGTGCCCCCTTGGCCCTGCCTTCCCTCCTGTCAGTAAGGATGTGCTCACCCTGTTCCTATGCAAAAGCCACCACTCATGCATTAGATCTCACCCCACTTGCTGACTCAAGAACACTGGACCAGCAAGTCCTCCCTCTCTATCCTCCATCTTCAATTTTTCCTCCACTGGATCATTTCAACCACTTTAAAAACAAACAAAAATCTCCTCTTGACTCCACTTCCCTCACTGGTTATGTCGACTGAAATTAAGGCTGTTGAGGCAGAAATAATTTTGTAAAGTTTATTGGGAACTAAATGTAAGGACACACCAGGGAAACAATATCTGACAGAGTCAGAGAAGTGCTCCAAAGTTTATTACAAATACTGGGCTGGCTGGTTAGCTGAGCTGGTTAGAATGTGGTGTTATAACACCAAAGCCAAGTGTTTGGATCCCCATGTCAGCCAGCTACCGCCCCTTTCCCCCCAAAAAAGAGTGAACCTGCCTCTACTGGAAATTGGTTATTATCTCTTTCTCCTGACTTCTGGAAAGGTCAGACCACAAACTAAGTGATATGAAACGTAGCAGGGTCACTCCATTTTGGTTTTCAGTCTGTTCTATTGAAGCCTAGTGCAGTAACTTAGTCCAAAACAATGACCTCCAATTATTTTTATTTAACAATTACCATCTTATTTATCTGTAACTCTTGTAGCCAAACAGTTGTCTATACCAGCTGCCTCTAATTCTTCTCCTCCTATTCTCTCTTAAATTCTCTCCAGCTGGCTTTTTTTTTTTTTTTTTTTTTAAAAAAGATGACCGGTAAGGGGATCTTAACCCTTGACTTGGTGTTGTCAGCACCATGCTCACCCAGTGAGCTAACCGGCCATCCCTATATGGGATCCGAACCCAGGGCCTTGGTGTTATCAGCACCGCACTCTCCCGAGTGAGCCACGGGCCGGCCCTCCAGCTGGCTTTTATGACACCATTGAACTGAAATTGGTTTTTTCAAGGCCAACAAAACTAAAAGCCTATCATAAGGAAAAAAGAATGAGATGGCTCTAAGGGAAGAGGTGTGGGGGAATTCTGAATTACAGCAACTGGATTGCACCATAAGACCTGTACCATAAAACGTCCTTAGATATATTAATATGTGTGTGTGTGTGTGTGTGTGTGTGTGTGTTTTTATTCCATTTGGACCATAGCTCCTTTCCATAAATTTTCCTTATTTTCTCTGTAATCTACTGTTGCACAGCTTCCTAAAGCAGATGGTTAGAGTAGTGTGTGTGTGTGTGTGTGTGTGTGTGTGTGTGTGTGTTTATTCCATTTGGACCATAGCTCCTTTCCATATATTTTCCTTATTTTCTCTGTAATCTACTGTTGCACAGCTTCCTAAAGCAGATGGTTAGAGTAAAATCTGAATATCAAACTAATCTGCTTGTCATTTAGGGGAAAGGGGAGTAAAATGAAATCATAACATTGAGCGAGAGGGCTTTCATTTTATGTTTTATTTCTGAAATCAATGTGAAACCTCAGAAACCTAAAAGTCTCTTTAACCCAAACAGGAATAATTTGAAGAGTTTGAGAAAGAACTGCCTCCAAACAATATCCCTCTGTTTATTCTAAGATGAACATATTGCCACTTTGGTAGTCTTGCAGCTATCCCTTTTTATAAATGGCCTTTCCAGGATTATATATATTACCCTTCGGCAGCTCAGAAAGTCTGGCTGCAGTACTCTGCTTCCCAATCTTATCAGTGGGAACAACTGTGACTTACTTCAGTGAGGTGGCCTCAGCTCCTTTTGTGGGCAAAGTGGTTCCTATTGGAGACAGTACCAAATGAAGTAAACATTTGACAATTGTCCTGGCCAGTTGGTTAATATAGGAAATATCACTGGATAGTACAAATCAGTGTTTAACAAAATGCAAGTCACAATCCATTTGTGGGTTATGAAATTAGTTTGGTGGGCTGACCAATTTTTACAAAATGAAATAAAATAGAAAATGTGGAAGTATATTACTAATTCTCAAATAAGATAGTTCATGAGACTTTGGTTTCAGTTGTGAGGAGATAGGTCCTGTATAATAAAATTAAAATGTTTAAAACTAATCCACTGGTCTAGATCCACTCATGATGTAATAACTAGTGTGGCAGAATGCACTAATCAAAATTAGAGGACATTTGAAAAATTTCCACATCATTTTCAGCATCATGTTACTAGGCATGAGCAGAAACAAGGGAAATCTGAGGTTCTTTAAAGAGCTTTCATGTACAATACCAGGAAGAGCTTGAAATTTGTCTCTAAATTAAATGACCATAACAGAGGCTTTATACTTTACAAACCATTTTCCCAAGCTTGATTTCATTTGAGTTTCTTGTTCATCCTTTGCAGAAAACAGGAAGGTGGCAGCATCTATGGCAAGTTTCAACCATCCATCTAGTTTAGATTAAGAGCCCAGCCAGCAGCTGGGGGAAAGGATCTTGCCCATATCCACAGGCAGAGAGCTGGCAAAAGTGAAAGATGCTATGTGGGTCCCAGTCAAGTAAACTGTGGTTCAGGGCAGAACTCCAGTCCCAGGAGGGAGAATGGAAAGGATAAACAAGCACTGGGGCAGAAGCCCAGATAGAAAACATGGCACACAGGTGGCCAGGCCCAACCTCAGGCACAGTGGATTCCAAGCTCACAATCTGCAGAGTTCCAGAACTCCTTGGCTAGCTTTTGAAGAAGTAGCAAAGAATATCACGTGGATAAAGGACAGAGTAGAGAGATTATCAAGCACTTTACAAAGGCATGAAGAGACTAGAGGGGAATGATATGTAAATCAATCAGACTGGAATGAGTAGGGCAGCCAGATAAAATACAGGGTGCCTCCTTAAGTTTGGGTTTCAGATAAATAATGAAAATGTTTACTATAAGTATTTCCCAGGCTATATTTGGGACACAAGTATGCCAAGAAAAGTTCCTGTTTATCTGAAATTTAAATTTAACTAAGCAACCTGGATTTTTATTTACTAGATCTGGCAACCCTATTTGTGGGTCTTGTGGAGGATAAGGCTGGAAGGTGTGGCAGAGCAAGATCAGAAAGGGTCTTATGTGCCATGCTTGGTACATGATGGGGGGCCATAGATGTTTTTAAGCAAGGAATAATATAATCGGGTTTGCATTTTAGAATTTTCATTGTAGGAGCCGTGTGAAGAACAAAACAGAGTTCACAAGACAGGAATGGAGAGACCTGAAAGCTATTTTAATAGCCTGGACTTGAGGGGAATTGAAAATAACTTTACTCCACAATTCTGCCTAATGCTAGCATAACTTTTAGGTTCATTTGGGCTGTAGAAACCAAACTATTCTTTCAAGACCTACTCTTTGTTTCAGGGAACAAAAATGTTCTGGGTGAAGGGTGATATATTTTTATATGTATATATGTGTGTCTGTATATCTATTGTCTTGCCCAAACCCTGTGTCAATCACTCGTTTCAGAAGCTGAAAAGATTCGCATATATATAAAACTCCCAACAGATGAAGCTCACCGTCTTGTTCACCCCCAGTAGGGAATCAATAAACATTTTTTGAATGAAGCACTGTTAGATTATGAGTTCTGTATGGGCAATGTCTGTATCATCCTTATCTTTGTTTCTTTAGCTCCTGACCCAGGACTGGGGATAACTTCCTCAGAAAATAGTTCTTGATTAAAGTAATCTAATTAACAAACAGAAGTGCTTCCTATTAACTACATTTCTCCAACATTACTTCGTAGGTGCCACCTAGCATATTTTTCACACAAATGCAGAAGAAGTCTCCCTCTAATACAGGACCAGAAAACTGGTTTTAAACGCTGCAGATATGTTTTGTAAGCAACAAATATTTTGTCTGTAAGTTTTGTATCTCTTGTTGTTTCTGCTACTGTTTCTAGAGCTAAGCGTCACATTTCCTGGTGAACCAGATAATTAAAAGTTATACTAAAAAGAAAGAATAAAATAAAAGCTGCAGAATTATACTGATTAGGTGGAGTTTTAAAAGTGAAATTCCTTATCTATGTGAAAATGTGAATTGTGGGGTTTTTTAGTTTTTTGGTTTTGGGGGGTTTGTTTGTTTGTTTGTTTTTGCAATTTCCTGACTGCTTCAATAAGCTTCGTTATTGATAAATCTAAATCTCAATTAAATACATCTCAGGCAGATCATCATAAAATGGTGCAAACAAAATGCTCTTCTTCAGTTCACCACTGTCACTCTAGTTACTTGTATGTGTATTTTCCAAGGCTGAAGTGTGAACTTCCTGAGGGCAGCATCTGTACTGATTTATCTTCATAGTCACAAAACTTTCACTAATAGTTGGTTTGTTGAATTTTCAAGAGCAGGGAGCCAAAAGGGAAAGAATAATTCTGGGAAGTGAATAGGGTAAATAAAAATACAATTAAAAAGTTATAATAGCCACACTTTATTGAAGATTATGTTCCAAGTATCATCCTAGGTGCTTTACAGTTATTTTATTATTAAATTTTGATTAAATTTCTATTCTTAAAATTTGAGCTAGGTGTAATTATGCTCATTTTATGCGTAAAGAAACTGAGAATCACAACTGGTAAGTAACTTGCCCAGGATGATACAGTTAACATATTGGCAGAGCCGAGACTGGTACCTGGCCCCAAAGTTCATGCTCTCACAGTGACACCAGAACTTGTCATTTTTCATGTGTGCATTGAAGAGATCGAAGAAGATTGGTGCCTAAGAGCTCACTTTAATCAGCAGCTATGTGGTACCCCAGAAGACTGAAGCTTGATATTATCTAACATGATGTGTGAGGGCACATTTGTATAAGACAAGCGATACGGAGGTATTTCCAATAATATCTTTTGAGCTACATTCCTTTTTTTATCTGTTCATCACTGTATTTAAGAAAACAAATAACTTTACATATATAATTAGGCTTCATTTCCACCTTGCTGGAAGTTGATACTGTTACACTTAAATCATTATCACATTATTACTATCTGGGATGAAACAAATGGGCTTTAGCTGTTATAATCAGTCATACAGCTTTATCCCCCACTCTCCCCATCCAAAGGAATACATGCAGTTCATGTCCAGATATGCAATGGAACTTTATGGGTTCAGATGTATATGAACTCACCTGTCACAATCCAGACCCTCCTCTGAGCTGTAAATATAATTATATACATCAGTGTTTTCCAGTCACTTTCAGTAAATGTTCACTTTTTGTCCTGATGCTAACATTCTTTCAGCAGCCATCTTTAGCCTATTCAACTGCCAGCCTCCTCAGCTAGTCCACTGGATCCCAGGAAGAATGCTGCCTGTGATGATTTGCTTCCAGGCTGAGCAGGGTTAAATCACAGCTTAAACTTTATCAAACTTCTAGAGTCCATGAAAGCAAAAGCAATTCCCAGAAGGGCTAGGGTTGGCATAACTAATTTATTTATATAAATTAGAAAGAATTTAAAGGAGAGGAACCAAATATGGTGAAGGGTGAGGGGAAGTAGTTGGTTTAAAAAAAAAATTGAAAAAGCAAAATATGTTTTGCCTTTGCCTAGCTCTGTAAGTAAAGAAGCCTGCCAAAAATGGTCTGCAAAGGTATAAGAATCAAAAAGCATCTCTGGTGATTGAAAAAGCAAAATATGTTTTGCCTTTGCCTAGCTCTGCAAGTAAAGAAGCCTGCCAAAAATGGTCTGCAAAGGTATAAGAATCAAAAAGCATCTCTGGTGTTCTACCTCTGCTGGAAACATGCAAGGAATTTCCTACAGATGGTCAGGATGGAATTATGGAAAAGATCTTCTTCAGGCCTTTATTCATTCTTTCATTGCCAGGCACTGGCTAAATATGGGAGATATAAAATGAATATGGCATGGCCCTGGCCCTCAAAGCTTACTCTCTAGCAGAGGGTGATATAGGAAGTGTTGTGTATGTTGAAGTGTGAAAGGCATCATGAAATACACATAAAAAGGACACAGTGTGTGCACAAAGGAGGGAGTGGTCAACTCTGAGTCTAATAAAAACAATTCACAACAATCATGTAGTGATGTTCCTAGAGAAAGAACAAAGTCTCCCAGGGAAAGGTGAAGCCAAATATGAATTAACATATATATTTGTATCAAATCCCACAGACCAGGGGTTTAAAGAAGCAATCAACTTCACACCATTCCTGAGAAGGGACTGACCTAATAAGTGTTCTCCATCTTTAACTTCTAGGATATGAATGTTACAAAGCTGAATCACTGCCATACATTACTGAGCAAATTCCCTCTCCATGCCCATCCACCCCTATCCTCTCCCTCTACCTCCCCTCCCCCTCAACATAAATGTCAAGTGAATAGGGCTCAGTTCAGATGGGCTCTAATCAGATGTATGACCTAAAGCAACTCCCATGACATCACTACTCAGTCTGCCTGTAAAGTAAGGAACCCTGGTCAACTCTAACGTCCATTTCTGCTCTGGATTATGATATAGCGGCAAAAAGAAAAAGAAATAAAAAAAACAGGAAACTCAAAAGAAACAAAAGTGAAAGTGCCCCCAAGGAAATACTGTAGTAAACAAGAGTACAAAAATCTGTATGTCGCTGGAAAACGTGGGAGAGTTCACAAAAATTTTTTTCAGCAATCGTGAACTTGGGAAAGAATAAAGTATCTATCACACCTTCTGAATGTGAATAAGATCAGTGTGACACGAATCCACCTTGCTCTAGGCAACCGTTCTGAAACAATGCTCCCTGACCCGAACAACCATTCATTTAAAATTTCTTCCTAAATATATCAACCCATGATGATCTGTTCCCACAAAATAAACCCCCGTCGAACACCACACGAGGGTGTGTCCCACTTTGGTGAGAGAGAGAGCAGGGGGTAAGGAAAGAAAGGACTCGGACTAATATTAGATTCTGCTTGGCGTTACCACGCGGTTGTCACAAACAACAGCGTAGAAACAAAATGTTTTAAAACTTAGGGAAATACGGTGGCCTTTAAACTCTATCATTTCCTCCCCCGTGGTAATAGCGAGCTCTCTCTGAACGTAACGCAGAACGGGAAAACCGCCCCGAATGGAAAGCCTGAGCTCTGGAGCGGACGGGCAAGTGGAGGCAGCCGGAAGAAGGGACCAGGCTGACAGCTTCCCGGAGCTTTTGCGGCGGGTGCGGGCCAGGACAGGCAACCGCACGGCTGGGGGGTGCGATCTGGACCCACCGGGGTCAGGGGGCTCCCTGGGATGGGAGGATGCGCCCTGTCCGCTGCGAGCCTCCCTTCTCGCAACAGAGGAGCGGGAGGGCGCGCGCGCACACACACGCGCACACACGCACGCACACACATCCTTTCGCTGGAGTTGTCTCGTCTCCTTTTGTTTTTCTCCCTTCCCGGTCATGAGACCCGGAAGTTTTTTTTTTTTTTTTTTTTTAATCCTGTCTCTCTCCCTTTTCCAACTCCCTCCCCCCCATCTATCACATGGCAGAGATAGAATAAAAACAGAAAAATGGCGACGGTCACGTTGTGGCGAGCCTTGCTGCGTCATTAGATAATCCTCATGCAAATAGCGGGAAGAACAAAGGAAGGGGGGGCCCGGGACCCCCGGGGGCGCAGGTGGGTGTGGGG
>NW_007727090.1:543278-555162 GCF_000696425.1 Galeopterus variegatus
GCTGGCGTGGGTCCCTCGCCGTCCGGCGGCCACTGTAAATAGAGCCTGGATGTTGTTTACATGAAGGATCCGGCGGGAGGAGTCTGTGAGGAGCAGGCGGCGGAGGAGGAGGGAGGGAGGAGAGAGCAAGACCGGAGTCCCCGCGGCGGCGGTCCGGGTGAGGGCGAGCCCCGCGCGGCGCCTGGAGACCCGGCGCTACCACGAGGCCCGGATGCTGCACCCGGGGGTAGGAGGGAGCAGGAGCGCGGGGTGGGGAGAGGGGTCTCTGTGAATGGCATTTTTAGCTTGCACACTGCCACGCACAGTCTCAGGCCAGAGGGGAGAGGGTGTGAAGGGAGGGCGGGGAAGCCTCGGTTTCTCTGCACGTTCGGGAACGCCTCTCCCCCCCTTCATTCTCCTATTCTCAGTCTGTTCCCGCTTCTCTCCGGGCTCACCTGTTTATATCCATCAACCAGAGCTTGCAGTTTTTTACGTAGGCATGAGAGGCCGTTTCTTTTATTAGAAACATTATTGGGGAGGGGGGTGCGTTGCTGTAATTTATGCTGATCAAGGTCAGTTTTCAAGAAGGGGGAGGGGACTTGGCGGGGACCGCCGGCTCCTGGCCGGCTGACCCAAGGGCTTCTCCCTGTTTTCCCGGGAGTGGAATCCTTTCCCCCACTTTCATGCCAGCTGCCACCTTCCTGGAGAAAGACCACACCTGTGCTCGTTCTCGCTTTAGAAGAGAGGTGAGCTGGGAAACCAGGGAATCCCCTGCTCTCTTAGCTGCCCCCACATCCCAGAATTGGCCAAAAAGTGCTTCTTTCACCTGCTGATTGCATTCGTCACGTCTGTCCCCTCCCCCGCCCCCAGGTTGCGGTCCACAGATGTGTGGGGATTTTCTCTTCCCTCTGGACCTGCACCCCACCAACCAGCAGCTACCTGCTAGGCGTAGGTTGAGCAAGTTGACCTGCTTAGGCCCAGGGCGCTGTTTTTTATTCCCCGCCTGGTCCTCTAGTCGAATCTGCTCTCCTCCCACAGCTCCCTTTATTCTTCCCCTCATCTTAGACCAGAACCAGGCCTAAGCAGCCGTCTCTGGCTTTCTTTCCTTGGGCTCCACCCTGGCCCCTCTTGGTTCTCCAGAGCCAAACACTCCTCCCAAACAGACGGCACACCCAGCCCGGAGTGTAACCATTCCAAAAGGGAGGAGAAAACAGTGGAAGAGAAGGGACCTAAGGGTCTCCTTCTGTCCCAAACATACCACCAGCATTTCCCTCTTCGAGCCTGCTAGATACATAATCCCTTTATTCTTACCAGCTGTCCATGTCCTACGTCCTATAGTAGATATTTGGGGACGGTGGGGGGCGGAGAAAGAGGTTGTGACCCACTTCCCTAGAGTGAGGCATTTTCCTTCGTCCCGTTTATGAGATATTTAGACGTTTGCATGATTATTTGAACTTGTTTTCTTGCTGACTAATGAATAGCTGGGACTCGGAAGGAGGGGAAAGAGATGAGAAGTGAATATGCTCAGTTTCCCCCATTTGAGCGTTGCCAGAGAAGACCCTTCTGTAAAAGCCAACAGTCTCCTTTCCATGACATCACCACCTAAGCCCTTCCAACTTTAGCTTCAGAACAGGAAGAAGTCTCAAAATAGAACTACCTTAGGAATCCAGCTCCTTTAAAAGATCAACTTTTAAGTCAGCTGCAGGAGGAGCACAGTGAACTTTGACATAGGAAGTGAGAAGGGAGAGAGAGCTGTAGTGTTTGTAATTGGTTCCTTTGGGGAAGGGTGGGGGAATACTTTCCATGTATTTCAGAAAAGCTTTCCTCAAGATAGACTTGGGTACTCAGGCTAATGCATGATTAATATGATGGTTCGAGATTCGTTTATTGAATTATTCATATGCTTCGGTATGTCAACAATAACAAGTACTTTTCAGAATAAATTAAAGAAGGAATGGTGGAATGTGCTGTACAGAGTCTGGTGTAGATAGACAGGGTGGTTGGGGGAATCTAGGAGGGGGTACTTGGGGAAGCAAAGAATCTGAGGATGCAGAGACAGCTGCTGTGAGTATGTAAGCTGAGAGGCTCATCTTAAACAATGTTTGTAACTTTTACAGGGTGACTAATATCCTGGACAAAGAAGTAATGGTGTCAGGATTTTCCACCTTTACCTTGGAAATGAACTTCATGTCTTTGAATCTCCATGTCTCCACCATGTCCCTGATTTGAGATGTGTCTTTCTCTTTGAACTGAAAGAGTTATTCATTGTTTGGGAAGGGCTGCTTAATAAATGATCATCACAGAAGTACTGACAGTTTAAGGATTAGAATTGAGGCAGAAATATTTGACATAATATGATCACTTGGTGCGTGCTGTAGGACTCACTGGTTGACGGAGTAACATTTTTTATTCTGGTTCAAGTTTAAAAGAATCCGGGTGACAGAGACAGGATTGTGTATACCTGCACTCATGTGGTAGCCACTAGCGTCATGTGGCTGTCAACCATCTGAAATATGGCTAGAGCAGTGAGGAGCTGAGTTTTTAATTTTAATCGATTAAAAAATTTGATTCAGTTACTGGAAAACTTAAGTATGTATGGAAACATACTTGGGCATATGCCTCTACTTTTTAAACCAATTTTTTGAAATCTAAATACAGATTAAATATCTCCAATGAAAATTTAGTGCTCTTATTGGGATGTGTTAAAAGTGTAAAATACACTCCAGATTTCAAAGACTTAGTACCAAAAAAAAAGTAAAATAGCCCACTAATAATTTTCATATTGATTACATGTTCAAATGATAATATTGTGTATATATATTGGGTTAAATAAAAATATATTGTTAAAGTTAATTTCACCTGTTTATTTTTACTTTTTTAAATGTTACTCCTAGAGAATTTAAAATTGCATATGTGGCTTGCATTATACTTCTGTTGGACAGCTCTGGCCTGCAACATCGCTCCTTTTTATCCATGTATTAATTTCAGAAGAGGTGATTGCATGAAGTACTGTTATTTCATGTTGGTCAATCATCTGTCTTCCACTCCTCTGTTCCATGTGGAGATTTGGGGGCCTAAGAGTATTATTACTATTACATAATGTGAGACCTCCTAGTGACTGCTTCACAGATTCTATGCAGGAGGCATATCTTCCTCAGAGAGTTCAGTAAGAGTCCAGGGTTCTAGAAGGGCTAGCAGGGGTGTCATGGGAAAATTTGGGTACCCACACTATAGTTGCTATAGCTGCTTTTGTAAAAGGCTCCTAAGCATACCAAAATGTATCAGAAAAAAATGCGTGGCACAGTAGCAGTTGTGACATCCGGTGGCGTTCTAGTGATTCTTCTCATTTATCCTTCACCTCTGTTTGTTTCTCTTTTTTCTTCATCTACATGCTGCCCCCCATATCAGGGCTCTACCAGTGGTAACTGGATCTACAGGGTTGCTGACACCTTTCCTCCCCAAAAAGTACAATGCTGACATAAGAGAATGCTGTCTTTTGGGTTTTGTTTTGTCTAATGAGATTCGGTAATGGCACTGGAAGTTATTTAGGGGCCTTTTAATACTATTCCCCCATTTTATAGGTGACAGACTGTCAAGTCCCTTACCTAAGACCATACAGAGAGTGATTGGAATTAAACATATACTTTTGTTGGTAACGTATTTAGAGTGTCCCTGAGAAGTGAAGAGGTTCATCAATTAATCAGATATTTGTTGAGCTTACACTTTGTGGAAATGACTCTGATAAATGTTGGGAGGGGACATGTGGAGAACAGCTTCTGGCTTTGGAAAAAGTACTATTGACTTGAGGACACAAGATATAAGCAGTGCCAATTTAAATTGCAGTGTGCAGTATAGTACCATACTTAATGAGTGCAGTGCCACTGTGTCATATATTACAAGTGGAAATGTGTTCATTTTACAGGTACAGGAATAGAAGCTTCGAGAAGGTGGACTCTGCAGATAAGTGTAGTGTAATTGTGTTTCTGGAACAGCCCAAGTCTCTAGAATTGGAGATGAGTGCAAATATCACCACCTTTAGCTGTCCATTAAGGGAATTTGAAAATCTTAAGACGCAGCATTTTAAAATGGCAATGCTGCAGTAATAAGGAAATCTTAGATTAACTGGAGGCCATCAGGGTTTTTAGAGATGATCAGTCAGGGATAGATCATTTTGAAGTTAGTTGGTGTATTTTTTACTAGTTAATTTAAAAGGGTACAATACAGAGGTGTACTCAGAATAAAACTAACTTGTGAGCAAACTATGAAATCTAAAATTTGGGAGGGAATGCAATCTGGAATAAAATCAGAAAGTAAAATAACTGTGGAGTACACAGTTGGACTAAAAATATTTGTGCTAAGTACATATATGAAGGGAAAAGGCCTATATAATAGAATATTTGGGTCAGTCCATGTATTTGTAAATTTTTAATCTGAAGCCTTTTTGGGCTAAAATCCTAGTCACCATGAAGAAGAAAGCTCGTTCCTCTCCATTACCGTGTACACATGGACCCACTAAGGTTATGCAGCATGAGACTATTTAGAGGACAGTGCTCAAAATAGGTAAAACAATGACACCCCCTCTATAATTACTCCTAGTTAATGCTTCTTTTTAAGATTAGGGCTGACTTTGCATAGGGCAGTGGTCCTTGACTTTTCCTTGTTTTTCTTTTTAAGCCGATTTTCTTTGTCCTTAAAAGAGAAAAAAAACTGTAATCACCTCCCTCCAGGTTTCCCACAAATCTTTGGCGCAAATTAGTTTTTAAAAACTCAGTATAGGGCTGGCTGGTTAGCTCATAAGATCAAGGATTCAGATCCCCATACTGACCAGCCACCAAAAAAATATAATGATAATAATAATAATAGTAAAAACCGAATATAGCGAAGATTTGCAATAAAATGCAAATGTAAATTTTATGTACTTCTGATAAAGCAGTGGTTTACATTTGAGTGTCTTGTTTACAGTACATTTTTATAACGTCAGTGTGGTCAAATTTGCACATTTTATAATGTCACTGAGTTGGATTATGATTTTCAAGTTGGGGGGAAAATATCACCTTAGTTAAAAGACCAGTGGATTTAAATTAAACTAAACTATAGTTTAGAAAATATTTCAGATGCTTTGCATTGTCAGCAACTTAATTCATGATACCTCCAAATTATTGTATAATCATATATTTGTTATTTTGTTTGTTTGGTTCTTTTGTTTTTGTTTTTTGGCAGCTGGTTATGTAATCATTCGTTCATTCATTTATTGGCGGCTGGCCCGTATGGGAATCTGAATACGTATTTAAAGGTTTAAAAGCTTCATATTTTCATTTTCAGTTCATGGATAAGAGGAATGTAATATGCTTTTAGCGTGTACCTTTGTACTCATTGTTTAAAAGCAAGTTCTTTGGTATACCAGTTTTCCATTAGTTCCTGATTTTCTAGATAATATTTGGTATATGTATCATGAAGAGATTGTTCTTAGTTGTGTCATTTTTAACAGAAGAAATAGGTGTTTTTGTTGTTAAATATTTTGGTTTTTTGGGTTTTTTGGTGGCTGACCGGTAGAACTAGTTTAAAATCAATTTGATCTCTGGAAGAAAGTATTTTACATCACTGTTTTCTCTCTCCTTCTCTCACTATGCAGTATACTTTTTTATTGTAGCATGAATACCTGCAATCACTTATTTTTAAATTAAAACAATTCAGTTCTCATAAAAAGTATATTGAAAAAATGTTTCTGATAGATTTAGTTTTTAAAAAATTCACAATTATAAGCATAATCTCCAAGAAGAAACAGAACTTACATTTTTGAGGCATTTCCTTATTGTTTATAAAATATGATTCTTAAAACCCGTATTTTTCTTCCTTGACACTGCCTTAGAATTAATTTGAGAGAATATTAATTTAAGTAATTATTCACAGAATGGTGACAATGTGCTTTTTATTATTATGGATGCTTGACTCCCCTCCCCCCTTCCATTTTAGGTAGGAAAAATGAGGGAAAATTAAATATCCTTTATTTATCATATCAAAATGCTTAGTTGTGTGGGTTTTGTTGATAGCTAATAGAGTGAATTTCAACTTTGCAGTATATTACAAAGTTCATCTTTGTAATATATAGTATATTATTAAATTATATGGTATATTGTTAAGTTCATCTTTGTATACTTTATATTTAGACTTTCGACTGTACTGATAATACTTAGTCTTGGTGAATAACAGTCTAATAACTACAGAGTATATCAGGGTTATTTATTTGTTCCCATACTTATCCAACCTTCAGTATTTCAGTGTTAAGTATTTATCTTCCCAAAGCTGTCAGAATTTGTGGTCAGGAAATGTTAGGTGATAATCTTTTTATCTTTTTATAATGTATCATCTACCTAAAATTTGATTGTAAAACAATCACAGTATCTTTATTCACTTAACAGATGTTTATAATTTGGGTGAAAATGCGCAACTATTTCCAGGAACGTAAGGTTATGGGATCCAACTGTGTGTTTTTTTAAATCTTCGTTGCCCTCTTGTGTTTCAACTCTGTATTGCATCAGTTGGCTAACACCTAGATATGACCTCCTTAACTGTTAGATATTTTTGCATTTTAGAGAATGTTGTGTTTTGTTTGTGTGTAGGTGGATTAGTTCACTGGGTATTACTTTCCTGAAGATGAGGTCAGTTTCATAATACAAAAAGTTAATAGTGGAGTTAGATTCATTGTACTCTCCTATTTTCTGACTTCTGCTGATCTAAAGAATTGATTCATCTATCTGACTTATTTGAAGTACAGTGCTAATATCTAATTTACATATAATGAGTCTTCAAAATTGAGCAAATGCCTAATTGAAAACATAATTATTTTTCAAATATCTGTCAAGTTCTACTCATTTGGAATAATTTGAAACCTTATGACTGACGTGGAAAAAACCCAAATGAATCATGGTTTTAGTAAGTAGATATTCTGACACCTGAATTCCAATTTCAGAATCTTTTTGTACTTTTTATTAAATGTAAGAATCATCCCTGAAATGACTTAAAGGTACATTTCAAAGGTACAGATCATTTCAAAACAAGTGATGTGCATATGTTAATTTTTTAAAAGGCATTCCAAAGGTTGTCAACTATATTGTGCCACCATAACTGTAGAATTGACATAAACTAACTATAATGAAAATAATTCTACAGGTGTGCTAAAGTTAATTATCATCCTTGTCACCAATTTCAGTACATTCTTAGCACTCAGAACAAGAACAATGAAGTCATTTTTTGCTGATGTGCATTTCTTCTTTGCATAAAACCCCACTAGCTTGTGCTTCATGATCTGAGTTACTAAGCAGAAAATAGCTGTTTTCAGAAATCCTTCTGTTTGTGTAAATTGTGTAAACTGAATATCCAGTTGATGCAGTTGGACAGCCAGGGTAAGAGAATGATTGGGTTCAATCATTTGACATGAATTTAGGCCTATAACTCAGCAATATAGTCTCAGGTAAATCCTCTAACCTCTCTTAGGTTTTTTTTTTTTTTTCCCTCCCTATCTGTAAAATGGGGTAATAATAAGTAACTTATTTCCAGAACCCTTTTTTGATGACTTAATCAATAATTCATTGCCAACCCCATAGAGTTCTTGTGAAAACCAAATGAGAAAATACAGAAAATGACTGGGTGTTAGGCAGATGTGAAGTATTACTGCCATCTTTGATTATGAGCACTTTGAGGACAGGGACTATGTCTTATTTATCTTCGTTTCCTGAACATCTGAAAGAGATCTTGGAACATAGTAGCCCCTCAATATGTATTTATTACATGAATGATTGTGGTCAGGGAGATACAGTGAGCGAATCGATGCATGGAAGAAATAGGCTATGAAACGTAGCTGGGAAGCTTACTGCATGTATGATGTATTGTCAGTGAAAGCCTAGTGATGCAGTTAATCATTAATACGTATAAATCATGTTTTCATCTTTCATTCTAATAAATTCAACTGGGCCTTTTAATATTTCAGCCTCACCACTTGCTGAGCTCTGGCCCTTCTCTTCTTCTACCTCTTCACGTCACCAACCAGAAGGGGATCTTTTAGTCCTTCACTTCATGGGGAGCCTTCGGAGAGAGTAATACAACTACCCAGAAAGAGTGCCGCTGACCGCCACGGAGACTGACAGGCTGCCCTGGCTCAGTTATCACAGTGCTGATGCTGTCCATTCTAAAGGTACAGTACTGTGATAACTGAAGGATGGCAGCCATCTTGCCTCCCATCACAAGACTCTCATCATGCCCAGGAAGAGAGACAGAAGGTGAAAGGGAAATGTGACGTGGGTGGCCAGGACCCAGAAACCCTCCTACACTGCTCCTGTGTTGTACCCTCCCGAAGAGCATAGGGAGGGTACAACATCTCTCTTTGCCTTGTTTTGTAACATGGGGGTAAAACACAGGCAGTGTGAAGACTTGTGTTGAATGATCGTATGTTAAGATCATTGCAATGTTGGAACCTTTAGGAGACTGAGATGAGATAAGTATAAAGTGTGAATTAGTATTTCTGGAGTGGTATTCAGAGAAATTTGTGCCATTTTTATAAAGGTGAAAGGTTACCTGATTAGAGCAGCCTGGCACTTGTCACTATACTATTAGATATTAAAAATTAAATTCAGTTTAAATAGGTAGGGAAAAAAATGCCATACACTGAATATTATTGATATCATTGCATGAATAAAATTGCATTGTTGTGTTTAAGGAGTGGATAGCAACATGTCATGTTTCTTTCGGGATATTAAGAATCTAGTCTAATTCAAAAATATGTATTGAATGCCCATGTTATTGCTGCTACTGTCACCTTTACATGAAAATAAAGTGTAAATTATTTATATCAAGTACATAAGGACCACTCTGTAGTGATATCTGGCACAAATCAATTTCAGGGATATGAAGTTATAAATACAAGCCAGCATCACATTTGCATGAAAGACTAGGAAATTTAACAGAGCAAACATCTTCAACCTGTATCCTACTCTAGAGAGAACTGTTGGTGATGGAGGGTGGGGTTATTAGAGAACCCCGGATTTCCTGCATCCACTATGCCAATCATCCCTCTTCCCTCCAGACTTCTAAGGATGCTGTACACATGGAGCAACAGCACATGAGAATCAAAGTGCATGACTTTATTAAGTGTTAGAACATAGTTCACTGCAAGGCCAGGTAATTTCATGTAACGTATTTAAGGCTGAAAGCCTAAACAGGGACCTGTCCCCTCTTCCTAGGCCTGTGTCTATAGATGGAAATTTTACCACCTTGTGGATGGCTGACTGGTGTAGAAACCCAAAGCAGTGACTTATATGTTTGGGCAAAGACAGACTGCTGGGATCAGACCTTATTTGAACCTGCCTACCACAGGGAGATGAAGAGCCAGGGATGGGAAAAACTCATGCGTGACCTTTATCATTCAGTGAAACTCACCCACTAGTCAGCACTGCCCAGTCACTATCTTAGACATGAGCCAGTTGTATTATCAGGTCCCCCCCTGGGATGGAATGAGGAAGAAGGGGAGCTGGAGGGGAGTAGTTCGCACATAGAGAGGTTCAGTTTCTTCTTTCATTGTACCAGTCCTCAGACGTTCCTGGTCACTGTGGTTCACATAGTTCTCTTAAATCTCCTCCTCTTTCACCCAAAGAGGAATCATTCCTAGTAGTAATCCCATGAACCACACCTGCTTGGCTATGAACTGTTGTTCTCCAGACACATTGATCACGTAATAGCCCAGTACCTTCACACATCCTCACACGTACACAGTGTTTCTAAACTGTCAGCTAAACTATGTTTTTGATTAATTATAGAAAGCGGTGCCTCTGCCCAGTCGTGTATTATAGTACCACTTCTGAAATTCTCTGGAGTTTTCTCTGTTAAACAGAAAAGGAATTTCTGACAGAAACCCTGGAAGAACTTCTAAGAAGGCAAAGTTCTGGGACTGGTGAATCCTCAAGTAATTTGAAACACTCCCAATTTTTAGTGTTTTAGCAGGTGGAAAAAGTGCTTCAAGGAGTAATGTGTTATGCAATCATTGCCTTTGGTAAGGATTTCACCACCTCCCCTGATCTTCCTGTTTTCTCTCATTACTAGTTTTGTAAAAATGTATCTGGTTTTATACTTACCTGACCTTGACCTCAGAATCCACACCCAAGCCTGTGGCAAGCCTGTTGCAGAGCCGAGTGTTGGGTGTAGTTTGGAGTCATCCCTGTACGTCTGCAGATGGAGCTGTTCTGGGTCCTATTTCCTGTAAACAAAAGCTGAGGTTTGGTCTGAGGCAAGCTCTAGAAGTTTTCTAGGCCTGGAGGTCTTTGGCATCTTCAAGGCAGTTCTTAGATGTAACGTGTTCCAACAGGTTAAGTAAGAAGTGGTGCAATAGAAATCCAATAGGGTTTGGCTACTGCCTTGATGAAAACACACAGACACACACATGTGCGAAGGAAGAGTGGAAGTAAACATAGAAACACCATATGGCCCAGCAATTCCACTTCTGGGTATATACCCAGAAGAAGTGAAAGAAGGGACCCTAACAGATATTTGTACACCCATATTCACAGCAGCATTATTCACAACAGCCAAAAGGTAAAAGCAACCCAACTGTCCACAGACTGATGAATGGATGAATAAAATGTTATATACACATAATGAAGTATTATTCAGCCTTAAAAAGGGAGGAAATTTGTTTTGGAAATAGAAGTAGGGGTTACATAGCATTGTGAATGTAATTAATTTCATGCAATTATATGTTTAAAAATGATTAAAATAAAATTCTTTTATATTGTAGTGTATTGAATGTCCACCCCAAACTCATTGAAGCTTGAATTGTGTCCCCCAAGTTTTATGTATTAGAAACTTGGCCCCTACTGTGACTGTCAAGAGGGTGGGAAATCCTATTATGGTGATTGAAAGGTGGAGCCTTAAAGAGGTGATTAGATTGTAGGACCATGCCTTAGTGAATGGATTAATAATGATGGTCATGGGCATGGTTTGGAGGGCTTTAAATGGAGAGTGAATGAGGAGGTGAGTCTTTCTCTCCTCTGCCATTTTCTGCAATGTGAGACCACTGGGTCACTGTCACCACCACCAAGACTCTCACCCAATGTCTTCCCTGCACTGAGGACTTCCCAGTCTCTGAAACTGTATGCAATAAGTTTCATTTTATTTATAGATCTCCCAGTTCCACTATTTTTTTGTTACAAGCAACAGAAACGGACTATATATATAAAACATATATATGTTTTACCACAGTAAAAAAAGGGGAGGGCGGGAGGAAATCTAACACATATTACCACATGGGTAAACCTTGAAGTTATTACACTAAGTGAAATAAGTCAGACCCAAAGGACAAATACTGTGTGATTCCATTCATAATGAGGTTCCTAGAGTAGTTAAATTCATAGAGCAGAAAGTAGAATGGTGGTTCCCAGGGGCTGGAGGGAGGGTAGAGTGGGGATTTAGTGTTTAATGGATACAGAGTTTTATTTGGGGAAGATAAAAATCCTGGAAGTGGATGGTGGTGATGGTTGCACAACAGTATGAATGTATTTAATGCCACAGAACTGTACACCTAAAAATGGTACATTTTATGTATATTTTATCACAAAAAAATTCGGGATAATAACCCTGTTGCAGCCAACAACAGAACTTACTTGATTTCTCTGCTCTCTTTCTCAGACAGGTTTCAGTGTGAAGACAACTGCTGTTGCAAGTAAGCAATTAAAATGTAATTGCTATGTCCTTATGCATTTAAAGTTCTCTAATCTGTAGACCCTCAAACATGTTTCCAGGGTTTCTGACATAGCATAGCTTTAAAATTTTGTTGAGTATAAAGAAAGCTAAATATAGTAACAATGACAGTACTAAAAACAATGAGAAAAAGGTCTGGAGAAGAAGTCAGCTGATGTGG
>NW_007727090.1:556505-558041 GCF_000696425.1 Galeopterus variegatus
CCTTATCTATTTCACTACAGTGCTCTCATTTGGGGTCATCAGATCTTAGTCGTAGGAACATTGGACTGCCCCCCCCGGATCCCATGCAGTGTTCTACCTTGATCACACCACACACAGTTGGAGCAGACTGCTAGTTCTTGTTCCTGCCACACTAATTTCAGGTATTTTGCTATGCTTAGTACACTTTTAGCTTCTCTGAATTGTAAATGTGCCACATATTTGTCTATACCATCCTTAAGCAGATTTATTTATTTCAGATCAGTTGTTTTTTGAGACAACAAGCTTCTTGTGTTTCTATGCTTCATGTAGAGGATTTTTTTTCCCCCTAAAAATTGATTCTTAAAACTCAGCATTTGTATTTATACAATCTACCCTCTTCAAACTTAGTTTGTTCTCACCGTTACCAGTCAGGATCATCGTTTACCTTACAAATTCTTCATTAGGCATGAGCAAGGGTAAGGGAGGCATCACAAGTCCACTTCATATTTTTCTTTCATATCTAAGACATGATGATTGTAAGGACTTCCATTGAAAGAGAATGCCAGGTATGAAAATGTGTGCCTGGTGTGTTCTCAGCTGTGTTCTTTACATTGTGTGAAAGGGCTTGGGGTTGTGATACTCATACCTGCCTCTAATGTAAAATTTGTTAAAATGAATTCACGTAATTGAAATTGAGTAAAGTTAGTTGATTGTATCTTTATGCATTTGGACTACTGTATTTTTATTTTCCATCAGATTATGAGAAGATGTATAATGTTAAAAAGTGGGAAGAAGTAGAAAACTGTTCCAGTTTTGTCAGCAGAAAATCATTTTCATTTTCTGCTACTATCTTGTAAATGAAATTCCAGAAAGATTACTTAGATTCCCATTACTTGATTTTTTTTTCATTTCAAAAATGAGCATCTTCAGACCAGGAATACCTTGGGATCAGTTGGGGGTAGCTGCCTTTGAGGGCTTTGCTGAGAGGATTTATGAGGCCACATCTGCTCCACAGGAAGGAGTTCTGTGACCACCTGTGCAGGTCTACCTGTGATCAACTAGCAGTGTCTGCTGCAGGCATCAGACTGAGGAGCAGTGTCACATTTGCTGACTCCTTTCTAAGTAATACAGCAGTATTTTTAGTATAGAGATTTAGATCCTTGGGGAAGGCATAAATTCTCAAATTCATATTGCGAAGGACTAGATTTCTGGAAAGCTATGTCATTAGGAATATTATCATAGATTTTCATTAAAATTTTATCATAGTGTAATGCGTAGTATATGTCAACATAAAGAATCTTCTTTCCCCATTTACTCTATCATTATTTGTTGATTTAAAAAAATCCTGTCATACCTAATAGGTCTCAAACTATTCTAATACCATAGAATTTGCCACTCTGTAATAAATGCATTTTGGCCAATCCCTTGGATAATTTATGTATGTAGGATTTTGTTTAAGTAATTGATCAAATGGCTAGAAGAGGCCTTCCCTTTTTATTTTTTAAATTGACAGGATTATTTGCTTGAGATGAATCAATATTTGTTGAGCACCTATGT
>NW_007727090.1:558593-559545 GCF_000696425.1 Galeopterus variegatus
GTCTCCAAGCCACACAGCTAGTAAGTAGTAGAGCAGGGATAGGAGTCCAGAAAAAAATGTAAGAAGTTAATTAATATAAGTTAATACAACTTTGTTTTTGAATGTTGATTAGTAGGTGAAGCTTTCAAATGGAATTGACCCAGCATGAATAAAATTACTTTAAAATTTATCACTATACACACTGCCTCCCGCATCCACTCTTGCCTTTTTCTGATTCCTTCACTGTTCAGCTTGAGTTACCATTGCAAAATGAAAATTCAATCACGGCACCACTTTGTTTAAAGAAACCCTGATGACTTCCTCTACTCTAAAGATGCCTCATGAAGTCCTGGGCAGTCTGGTTCTCACCTACCTCTCAGGTCTCATCTCTTACACCCAGTTGCCTGTCCTTTATCTAGAAAAACAAGCCCCATTCCACATCAGGTGCATTTCCTTCTGTCTGCGACACTGTTACCTTTCACTTTGCCTTGTTATCTCCTGTCTTTCAGTTTCTGGCTAAATACTAATTTCTCAGAGACCTTTTTGTCTGATCATGTCCAATCTTGGCACTCTGTGCTTTTCCTTCAGAGCATTTGTTCACAAACGAATGACATAGATGTACATGTGTGGAGTGTGTGTGTTTAATGTCTTGTCAGATTGTGAGTTCTGTGAGAGCAGGGACCATGGATCTGTCCGTTGCTGTGTTTCCAGAGCCTGGCAAGTGGTTCAAAGTAGAAATCTAATGTGGCATGAGATGTGAGTGGAATCTTTCTTGTTTTCTAAGAGTGGGTGAGAAGAGTCCATAACTGAAAACAAGGTATTTAAAATCTCCCCTTTCTATGGTCAGAGCTTTTCAAAAGGTGTCACATCAGCAGAACTAGATCTCAAATTGCCCCCATCCCTCATACCCATGTAAAAGATGGCTGGAGGAAGGGGAGATGTCACCTTTTGGGGGAGCCTCTCTCAAAGAAAG
>NW_007727090.1:560425-561934 GCF_000696425.1 Galeopterus variegatus
AGCATGTGTGGACCCTGGCCGTGTCACTCAGCAAAGAGCTAGCAGATGTGCCCCAGCGGTGAGTCAGGATATGGACGTATCCCAAAGGAAGGGCCTCTGGCAGGCAAGAAAACCCCCCACCAAGGGGGTGGTTCACATAGGCACCAACCTCTTTTGGGTCCAGCAACGCTTGCAGGCAGATGTGGCAGGTGAGGTCATCATCCACATCTTCCGTGTAGGTGTAGAAGTGGTTTTCCTCAGGAAGGGGGTTTGGCTGCACACCACACATAGGGGTTCAGGGCTGGGATCCAGATCATTGGCAGGGTCCGGCTGGTTCATGGTCGACTGGGGAACTCAGCAAAACAATATTTCCTTGGGAGCAAGTCAAGATCTTCTAGGAGCCATCTACAAACCTTTCCAAGCATCTGTCTGGGGCTCTTAAAGCAACAGCAGCAGCAACAGGGCATCTCTCATCCCTTGCGGGTGAAGTGATCAGCTTCTTGGGCCGCCTGAGCTGTAACCAGCCTCAACCTTGGTGACAGGTGCCTGGGCTGGCTTGGCAGTTTGAGTCACATGGCGGTTACATTTCACTGTAGGCCTTCTAGAAAGCTGGCTCCTGTCCTGAGCATGCTGCCTCAGACAGGTCTTGGGACCAACCTCTTTTGAACTTCATGAAAAGGTGAGTCAGCATTTTCATGAGGACCTTTTTTGGAAAGGTGTCATTTCAACAGAAGCAGCTGTCAAATTCACTGTGGGTAGTCATGGAGGGAAGCAACCAAGAGAATAAGCTCAGGGAGACGGGAAGAGGTGGGGACGAGAGAGCAGACTTCCTCACTCCAACCCTGGCGGGTGGAACCTCATGCCTCCCCTCAGCTGGAGAGAGCTGCAGCACTTTCTATTAGAACATGAAGTTAAAGTCTTAATCAAAACGAAACTTTTAGCAATTCAAATTGGTAGGAAGTCAATTTGAGTTATTCATACTAAAGAGAAAAGGAGGAGTTAGACAGGCGTAGAAGTATAAGTTATTGGAAATAAAATAATTTGATGATTTATTTTTCATTGAGTTGAAATTCAAAACAGTTAAAATTATTTGTTAAAAGGACTACAAAATATCCCTTCAGATAAAAGGATGCATGTCAGTATTTCTTTCTCTAGTAAGTCCCCTCATCTGCTGCTGCTTTTTTGGGGGTGGGGGGCAGCTGACCAGTTGGGGGATCTGAACCCTTGACCTTGGTGTTTACAAGCACCACACTCTGACCAAGTGAGCAACTGGCCAGCCCTACCTGCTGCTTCTAATGTGTGAAGGAATGAAAACACCAATTCAGTCCTAAACTTCCAGTGGCTTATTGACTCCCACTACTATCCCCTCTGCTTTCTCCAGAAAGTAGAAGTCAATTTATCAAGACAGCAGAATCCAATAGTAAATTTGTCCATAAGTTGTCTCCTGTCACATTTGCCTGAGGGAAACTTGCATTAGGGAAGGCAGGGATTTATCCATTGAAACCTCTAAGCTATTATCCAGGGGTGTGA
>NW_007727090.1:562598-574906 GCF_000696425.1 Galeopterus variegatus
TGCATTAGGGAAGGCAGGGATTTATCCATTGAAACCTCTAAGCTATTATCCAGGGGTGTGAGACACCCACATCTTTGACCATTCTTCTTTGTGAACAATAGATTCACTAATAATTTTACAAAGTATAGCCATCTGGCTTAAAAAAAAAAACAAAAAAAACTTTGAGATGCATGTGCTTTAATGATGTCCTACCCAGAAATCAAGTTGTAAATGACTGACAGGAACCTACTAGTCCTTAGTCCTATCAGCATACTATCAAAGATGGGAACCTTAGAAATCATTTGCTCCAGTGTTTTTCAAACTGTGGGTATGAAATCAAATGTATATTGGCCAGCATTTTAAAAAATAGAATAGAAAATATAGAAGTGGTACGTGGTAAGGAAAATATCAAAGTGGTACGTGGTAAGGAAAATATCAAAGTGGTATGTGATAAGGATAATACTGCTTCATAAAACGTTGCAGTTATCTGCTTGTGCATACGAGGGTACTTCACAAAGTTCATAGAGAGTGTTGGCTAGTTAGTTGGTTAGAGCACAACCTTATAACACCAAGGTCACGGGTTTGGATCCCTATACTGGCCAGCCACCAAAACAAAAACAAAAAAACAAAACAAAAAACAGTTCACAGAAGGAGTTGTACTATCTTTTATTTTTTAGGGGTTTTCTTTGTTTTTATCTTTTTTTCTTTCTTATTTAAAATCTTTTTGGTTTTTTCTTTTTCTCATATTATCTTTTAATTCTATTTTTCCATGAACTTTTTGAAGTACCCTTGTATGTGTATTTGTGTAATGAGACACTTTCCTAAGTTACTGATCTAGATATTAGAGTCTAGATCATCTGATTGTGTATTGTAAATTTTGGAACTGAAACCTAGAGCAGTCAAGATACTTATCCAAAATCAGAAAGAGCAGGGTAGAAACTAGAACCTGGGTCTCAGTCTTCCAGCTAATGTTTCCCCCCTTCTCACCAGCTCTGAGAGAGTAGTAATAGTAATAGCTAATATTTAGTAAGTGATTACTATGTGCCAACCACTGTACTAAATATATCACCTTATTTAACTGGGGAAGGAGGTAAGTTGTCTTTGTGTTTTGTTTCGAGTAAAGGTTCATGGCTGAACAGTGACTTCAGTCAGTGCTCAATTCATGACAACTTAGATTAAGTACAGAAGTTGCGAGTAAACATTTAAAAACTTTTATAGCAATTTGACACTAATTTTATGTCATTGAATGTAATAATAAAAACATTGGCTTAAATTTTATGTATTTTTAACATATTGTAGCAATTAATTTTTACTGTATGAGTATTTTATAAAAATATCAGTCCGTGATGGATTGGAAAGAAGAATGAACTGGTTCTAAACCATGGATAGTTTGAGCAACACTAACTTAGACCCTGAAAAGCTGACACCCTTGTCCCTTGATTGCCCCTTTACTCTTTTTGAAGTGCCAGGTGATCACGGCTACCCCTGGAAAGGGCAGATTGCAGGACACAATCCCCCAACAACAGAAAAGGAGTTACTGTGTTATCTGCAGTAAGTGGAGGACTTCCCATTCTAGAAATATGTAGCTACTTCAAAAAGTTCGTGGAAAGGTTCATATTACCTTTTAATTCTATTTTTCCATGAACTTTTTGAAGTATCCTCATAGCTGCCCTTGTCTTGGCGATGGCTAGTGGGCAAGGCACTAATACCAATACCCCAAAGCTTTCACTTACTTTTGGACTTGGAGAAGTGGGAGTAATGGGGATGTGATTTCTGCTTTTCCCCTCTGGGAAAGCAGAAAGAGCTCCTTCCCTGTAAAGCTGCCCCCATGAGAAAAAGTTCAGCAGAGAACAAATTAAATTCTCCTTTCCCAAGACTCAATCAGAGCGGTAAGAAGCAGAGGGACGATGCTGCAGAGGTCTCTGGGAAAATCAGGCTGATTAAAGGTAGCATGTTTGTCTCCTTGACTTGCAAGCTCTCTGGAAGGAAGCACACCTCATAAATCCTTTTGGATTGCCTTTTGGCTAAATCCTCAGCTTTGTCTGAAGAACTGTTTTGAGTGAATCAATGTGTCTTTGTTTGCATCTTCTGGAATTCCAAAGACTGCAGCCAAGGAGTTAGCAAGGCTGAGAACTGGATTGAGCATTTAATCAGTTGAACGCTTCCTTGTGTTTTCTTGGTTTGTTCTCATAACAAGTAATCTTAGTCCAACTCCTAGTAACACATGATTGTGGAATGTGCTCTCCTGAGAAATACGGCCTTATTTTTTCATCCTGAGCATACTAAAAATCTCTGAAAATTCAGATGAGTTTGTTTGGATGATGGTAATGATGATATAAGCTAGTTGTTATGATTTTACACTTCATAACAAGCCCTGGTCAAATGGGGGGAAACGGGTTTAGAAAAGCTAGGTCACTTACCTCGTGAAACTCAGTTTAAGCCCATGTTTCTGCATNCAGAGTTTGTTTGGATGATGGTAATGATGATATAAGCTAGTTGTTATGATTTTACACTTCATAACAAGCCCTGGTCAAATGGGGGGAAACTAGGGTTTAGAAAAGCTAGGTCACTTACCTCGTGAAACTCAGTTTAAGCCCATGTTTCTGCATTTCTAAATTTCCTACAGATTCTTATCAGCATCCTTGCACAAATGAGGCAATGCCAGAACCCCAAAGTCATGATATTTTCATTGATTTTTTTTCCACCCGCAGACCATATCAGGATCTACTTCCTTTTGGTTTTTAACTTTGAATACACATTGCCTATTTAATAATTCAGGAATGGGATGATGCATTTAACTATATGTAGGTCCTACAAGCTCAAAAGTCCCCGTAGTAATAATAGCTATTGATTGATGACTTTCTACTGAACGTGTCCATGCACAGATTTTTATCTTACATTATCTTACGTAATCTTTTACAGAAACCACCTCCCCCTCCCTATTCTTTTTCCTGCTTTATTTTCTCACAGTACTTTCATGTAGTGTGTTCACACTAACATACTTCAATTTACTTTCTGTGTTTATTGCTGGCTTTCCCCACTAGAATGTAAGCTCTATGAGGTCTGTGTGACTTTTCAGTTCAATGATGTAAGTCCCCAGCAAGTAGAACGTGGGATGATGCATTTAACTATATGTAGGTCCTACAAGCTCAAAAGTCCCCGTAGTAATAATAGCTATTGATTGATGACTTTCTACTGAACCTGTCCATGCACAGATTTTTATCTTACATTATCTTACGTAATCTTTTACAGAAACCACCTCCCCCCCCTATTCTTTTTCCTGCTTTATTTTCTCACAGTACTTTCATGTAGTGTGTTCACACTAACATACTTCAATTTACTTTCTGTGTTTATTGCTGGCTTTCCCCACTAGAATGTAAGCTCTATGAGGTCTGTGTGACTTTTCAGTTCAATGATGTAAGTCCCCAGCAAGTAGAACCAGGCCTGATATATAATAGGTGCTTAAATGTTTATTGAATTAATGAACAGTCCTTATAGGCAGATACCACTTATAGGTAAATATCATCTCCAATTACAGATAAAGAAACAGGTTTGAGGGATTAAATAATGTGCTTGAATGCGAAAGTAGTTATTTTTAACTTCAAAATCAGTTTTTATTTATTTTTCTGGTTCATTTTATTTTTTGTATATTTTTATGTATTTTAAAATGTTTTAACATTTACTTTTACATATTTGTGGATATGGTGTATTGTTTCAATAACTGCATATACTACACAATGATTCAGTTAGGGTAGATAGCATAGTTTCATACCCGTTAGTACACCATTTCTCTTCCCTCCCATTCCTTCGTAATAACTTCGTATAGCATACATTATACGAAGTTATACGATGTAAAATTTGTTAAAATGAATTCACGTAATTGAAATTGAGTAAAGTTAGTTGATTGTATCTTTATGCATTTGGACTACTGTATTTTTATTTTCCATCAGATTATGAGAAGATGTATAATGTTAAAAAGTGGGAAGAAGTAGAAAACTGTTCCAGTTTTGTCAGCAGAAAATCATTTTCATTTTCTGCTACTATCTTGTAAATGAAATTCCAGAAAGATTACTTAGATTCCCATTACTTGATTTTTTTTTCATTTCAAAAATGAGCATCTTCAGACCAGGAATACCTTGGGATCAGTTGGGGGTAGCTGCCTTTGAGGGCTTTGCTGAGAGGATTTATGAGGCCACATCTGCTCCACAGGAAGGAGTTCTGTGACCACCATAGCTGAATAGTATTCCATTGTATATATACACCACAGTTCTTTTTATCCATTCATCTGTTGATGAGCATTTGGGTTGATTCTATCTCTTGTCTATTGTGAAGGATGTTGCAATGAACATGGGAGTGCAGTTATCTTTTTGATATATTGATTTTATTTTCTTTGGGTACATACCCAGTGATGAGATAGCTGGGTCATAAGGTAGGTCTATCTCTAGTTTTCTGAGGAAACTCCAGACTGTTTTCCACAATGGCTGTACCAATTTATATTCCCACCAACAGTGTAGGAGGACTCTCTTTTCTCCGCATCCTTGCCAGCATTTGTTGTTTTCTGGCTTGTTGATAATAGCCATTCTAACTGGGGTGAGATGATATCTCACTGTGGTTTTAATTTGCATTTCCCTGATGATCAGTGATTTTAAACATTTTTTCTTGTTCTTGTTGGCCATTTGTATATCTTCTTTTGAGAAATGTCTGTATAGAAATGTTAGTGGTAACAATAGCTTCCTTTCCCCACTGTGCTGTTGGAATGAAAATTTTAACACAAAAGAGAGGTTAGTTTGGCACTTCGGCTACCCTCCTTAGAGTAGGTAAGCAGTATGTATCTGTTGAATACATATGTGCATCCTCTTAGCTATAGCGGTAGATGAACCTCTCATCTATAGTAGTAACTATAGCCAATGTTAAGGTAAATAAGATATCATTCTGTTCTACCCTAACCCAGGATTTATAATATATTGAAGGTTCACATAAATGGCTCTCTAACACAAGACTGCTTCTGTCAGTGGCCCATGTTATTCATGAGCTTCTCTTGGAATAAAACTTCAGAGTTTTGAGAGATTTGGGAGATATTTGGGCCAGCCCGCTCTTCTAGTGCCAGATTCTGGAACTCAAATCCTCCTTCAGCTGGACAGCCTGTTCTGCTGATGGACAGCTGCATTGACATTGAATGGCTGCATTGTGAGAAAATTCTTTGTATCGAGCTGAAATTTATCCCCAGGTAACTTCCACCCATTGGTCTGAGTTCTACCCTTCAGGGAATGACAGAATAAATGAAATCATCCTTTCATACTAGGTCTTCAAATATATAGACTTATCTGTACTCACTGTTGTGTTTCTCTTGTCCCAAGATATTCCTGTGTGACATCTTTCCAGTTATTTCTCCATCCAGCTTGCTCCCTTTGGCATGCCTTCCAGCTTGTTCATTTCAGATTTTAATGTCTCATCCAGTACTCCAGGTGTGGTTTTGGGATTACATCCATTACTTTTGGCTATCACACTGCTCCATTGGCTCATCCACATTCCTGAAGCCTTTTATTATGTTTTGTTTATTATGTACTTTCTTCCCATTTGAACTCTAGTGGGAAGAAAGTACTGCATAGATGGAACCAAGGATTGCTGATGATTATGAAAAATAATAGCGGCATCTGGGGACACTGCCCTCCATTTCTCTGTGCACTCCCTCTGCCAGACCCAAGACAGTTATGATAAGAATGACCAATTACTGAGTTCTGTCCTACACACTTTACATATACTACCTATTGAATTTTCTAAATAACCATATCTGTAGATACTATTTAAATCTGTTTTACACTTGAGAAGACTGAGATGAGAGAGACTATTGTGTTTAAGATCGCATAGCTTGTAATTGGTGGAGCTTGGATATGAATCTATGTTTGTCTGACTCCAAATCCCAACCTTGATAAGGTGTGCTTCCAGGAGCTACAGAGAGGATAAACTTAGCTTTTCAAGGCTTCTATTTTTATTCTCTCTGAAAAACATGCAAGGAGATGATTTTTTTTTTTTTATGTTTTGGCGGCTGGCTGGTAAGGGGGTCTAAACCCTTGACTTTGGTGTTATCAGCACCATGCTTTTACCAAGGGAGCTAACCAGCTAGCTCAAGAAAGATATTTTAAAGGAGTGAGGATAGCAACAGTGCCGTCCTCATAGAATTGTCGTTAAGACTAAATGATATAAACAGAAATGGAGCAGCTGGCACTGTCGTCATTACCATTTTACAGGTGAAGAAACGGGGGCTCAGAGGATATAGCCGGGTTGCTCCCACAGCTACCTGCCTCCAGAGCCAACATGCTTTCCCCCACACGATGCCACCTCTCAGACAAGGTGTGCTGACTCAACTCTACCTCCGTCCCTCCCACGGGCTCTCTAGTGAGACTGTTACCCACTGTGATGGTCCACCTCTTCCAATCTTAGTGACTTACCGAATTACCAATGAGGAAAAGGGGAAAAAAAACCCTCACCAAATTAGATGAGCATTCATTCATCAGGCTTCTTATATGCTTAGCTTTGGGCCAAAGATCAGCCATGGGAGCAAAGTAAGAAGTCTGGAGTTATTAGAGCTCAGCTCAGGTGTGGCCAGCGTGCTGCCTCCCTCCCCCATTGCATGACCGTGAATACAGGAATGCATGGTGAGCGCAGCTTAGCCAAGACCTGATCATTCAGCGATGCTCATTGAGGGTCATGGACCTACCAGCCTTCGTGCTGAATTAACTTACTTTCCAAGTCATAGGTACAGTAATTCTTTGTTTAGGGACCACTAGTAGGAATCCTGCCAAATCACATTACTAATCTTTGCATTGGATAGAATACTCACAAAATACTTTTTACTTACATTATTTTATTTGTTCCTCCCAATAATCTGGTAATGTAGGCCGGGCACAGGGTCATTGCCCTGTTTTACAAATAGAGCATCTGAAACTCAGAGAGACTAGAAGACTTGCTTCAGAGCCTCACAGTCCCTAAGGATCAGAGCATGGCCCCAGCCTGCTAGAGCTGTGAATCCTGCACTTGCACCCAGTTGTCCCTTTTCCCAGCACTCCTCTCTTGCACTGTCACCCAAACTGCTTATACATCTCTGCCCTTGGACTGTTGGCTATGAACGGTCACTAGCTCAGAAGACAGCTGAGTGAGACCACACTGGAACTGCTCTTTTTTCAGGCTGCTCTTCCCAAATTATCTATTTGGTTGCCCTGACTTTCCACAAGACAGATGTGATAGTTTGCAGGTTGTCATCAACCTTGAAAGTCCCGTTGACACTCTGCAGCACTAAGCTGCTGGAAACGTTCTTTTCCCCCAGGCAAGTACCTAGGTATTAATCCTAATGTCACACTAACCCATCTGAAAAACTTGCAACTTCATTTACTTTCTCTGGGATGGACAGGAGGCTGATAAATTGTCCTAGAAGCCAAGGCTTTCCTGTGGGTGGGCTCACTGAAGAACATCTAACCTAAAGCTCACTCTGCCCTTCACTGTGAGCAAGCAGCCAACTCCACATCTCCAGCTAAGAGTCTGTATTAGTCTTTTTCTGTTGCTTGTAACAAAACACCTGAAACCGGTAACTTATAAAGAAATAAAATTTATTCCTTACAGTTTCAGAGGCTGGGAAGTCCAAAGCCCAGGGAACACATCTGGTGAGGGCCTTTTCCTGGTGGTGACTACATAGCAACACAGAGTATCATATGGCAAAATGGCAGAGGAGAGAGCTAACCTGCTCGCTGGCTCTCCTTACAAAGCTATCAGAACCATGCCCATTACCACCCATTAATCTCTCAGCTTATTACTCCATGAGTAGATCAATCCGTTCTCTAGGGCATAGCCCTCACAATCTAAGCACCTCTTAAAGGCCCCACTTTTCAATTACTGTAATCAGCTTTCCCACCCTCAACTCAGTTACAGTAGGGATTAACACATGAACCTTTGGGGGCACAATTCAACCCATAGCAGAGTCCAAGCTTGCCAAGCCCCCACCTCTACCCCATTCCTGTCTCTAATCCCTGGCAACCACCAATCTATGCTCTCTTTCTAAATTTTGTTATTTCAAAAATGTTATATAAATCATACAGTATGTCACATTTGGACTGTCTTTTTTTTTCAGGCAGCATAATTCCTGGAGATTCATCCATGTTGTGGTATAGTTTTGGTTTTTGTTTATTATGTAAAGTTCATACATTTAAAAAATTTTTAAATTTTATTTAATCTCAGTTTTTAACAATTTCTATTTAATTTTTTTTATTAACTAAAGTCTATAACTAGCTGTGCCACTTCTAGCCAGGAGACCTTGTGGGTTTTTTAAATTTTATTTAATCTCAGTTTTTAACAATTTCTATTTAATTTTTTTTTATTAACTAAAGTCTATAACTAGCTGTGCCACTTCTAGCCAGGAGACCTTGTGGGTTGCTTAATATTTCTGAGACTTCATCTCCTCACCTTTAGAATAGACATAATAATTAAAATTTTATATTATATTCCCTTCATTAATTGAGGCTTATTGCAAAGAGGCAAGACAATATCTTCTTTGGCCAGAGAGTTACTCCTGGCTGGCTCATTAAAATTTCATTACTGGGCACACAGGTCTGGCTGCCTGTCCCCAGACAAAAAACAAACAAACAAAAGTCACACTGTCGGTGAAAATGGAAGTCAGCTTTTATTCAGGAATACCGGTGACCTGAGGAGAGATCTTAGGCTAACCCATCTCTCCAGTAAACCTGACGGAGAATGGCCAGACTAAAACCATCTCAAAAATTCAGATTTACTCAGGGTTTTTTTTTTTTTCCTTTTTGTCTTTTTTACTGACTGGTAACAGGATCGCAACCCTTGGTGTTGCGCCTGCACCGCGCTCAGCCAGTGAGCGGGAACCGGTCTCCACATGGGATCCGAACCCTCAGCGGGAGCGCCGCCACACTCCCAAGCGGCGCACTCTCCAGTGTGCCACCGGGCTGACCCTACTCAGGGGTTTTTAAATAGGGGGTTGAGGGAATGGAATGTGGGAAAATGAAAAGCAGGAGGGAGGGGCATGTGAGCAGTGAAGGCTTCAGGTGCAAAGTCTTGCCAAGATTCTATCTGGTTTCTGCTCCCGTCTTTGCTGTTGTCTCGGGGTCTGGGTAGTACATGCAAGTCTGCAGCTTCAGGCTGGCCGGAAAACAACTTTACGTTCATGTAAATAATGTCATCTTGCCCCATAACCACGGTTCAAAATATCAACTAACCATTGGAAAAGAGGGAACTCAGAGAAATGCATACCAAGAAAAAAACTGTGTCCGTTTAAAATCTTTCAGAGCCGGTGCACTTTTAGGTTCCAACATGGCTTCAGTCCTGCTCACTCCAAAACCAGTATTGCTGGGATTGGGATGAACAGCAGATCTTGTGCATTATTTGGAGGGAAAAAACATTAGACTCAATGATCCACCTCTTTATTTATTTATTTAGTTTAGTTTAGTTTTTCTTTTTTTGGCAGCTGGCCTGTACAGGGATTGAACCCTGAACCTTGGTGCTATCAGCACCACTTTCCAACCAACTGAGCTAACTGACCATCCCATAAATGATTCACCTTTTCCGAAACCACCTGACATTCATATTGTCCAGCAAAGGATCTGATTGGGTTGCTCTGCTATTTCTAATATAGAAAATCTGTCAGGGGTCCACACCGACCCCTTTGAAGGTGTTGTCCTCTCTCATGGTTCTCTTGCAGAAGCACTAGGAGGATCTATAAACTTCTCTGTCTGCTCATCAGCCAGAACCAACCAAAGGTGGAGGTTGCCTTGGGAAGTTACTCATGTTCGTGGAGGTGTTCAGGCTGGGGTTGATGGCCACCTAGCAGATACAGGACTAAAAGCAAAGTGCTACTGATCCCCAGTTTAGTCCTTTGTAGACCAAGAGCAGAGATTATTTTATTCAACATAGTAGAAAATGAAAAGTCTGTATTCAGTCAGCATTCTCAGAAGGAGACTCTGGATTTGACAGGAACTTAGGGCTTCCTGGACCCCACTGAAGACAGCCATTCCACATGATTGCTATAAGGGGTAAAATTCAATGGCCAGGAAAACCTTTGACTGACAATAAAGCCCTATATAAAACACTAGTTATTTCACAAAGCCACCTGATTTAACATGAATTCAGTCTCCTCTAAGTAGCTTTTTGGTTATGTGCCACTGTAAAGGAAATTGGTGGGGGGTTGGGGGGTATATGTGTGTATGTACGTGTGTGTGTGTGTGTGTGTTTTAATGAGAGCCTGGTTTTTCATAACTGAGGAGGCTAAATAGGAGAGTGAAAAGTACATACTTTGTATATATAGATTTGCTTGTGGTTCTGAAAGGAGACAGTAGAGTTCAGTACAGAGCTGGAAACGAGGGCCCCATGGTCCCTGTGAACTTTCTGTGGGCAGGAGCATACAGAATCACATGACAGCTTCTGGGTTTGTTATGATCAGGGTTACAAAATGGCCATCAGGTAGGAAAAAAGGTCAGTCACTAGGGGTCCTAGGCTGTGATACAGTATCTAAAACAAACATAAATCATGAAAAGCTTAAAAGTTTCTGCCTCCTTCCTCAGACTGCACATTTGAGATGCAGATAGGAACTAGCTATATCTTTGTGTATTTAATCTAACAATTTCCCCCCTTTTCAACTCTGCAAATAAAAGATTTGTTTTTGGTCAGGCTTAGACTGGGGACATGAGAGGGTCAACCAGTGGATAAGCCCATCCCCCTTGAACACTGTAAATGGCTTTTTCCTCTTGGCAGGGCTCTGCCCCACCATGGTAATAACTAGCTCCTGATAGCTGCCATTGACTCCATGCTAAAGGGAGGACTTCAGGTGGTCTGCATGTGCCTATGCTTCTCAGGCCCTGAGCAGTCCAGTCCTGCCTGTCATCACTTTGAGCATTGACACTTTAGGGATGCCTGAGACTGGATCATAGATCCTCTTTTTCCATGATGATACCTACTGTCTCAATTTTGTGGATCTGTGGTAGGAATAGGAGCAGGAAGATACATCTTTGTATATCCCTGCCCTCCCCTGACCTCAAGTGCCCCTTCACCTCCTGGGCTTCCTTTTATTTCATCTCATTTATTGCCATGTTTTCTTTTATTTCATGATTTTTCTGTCAGCTCCATAAATGTGAGCTCCCTCAGGGCAGGGACTATGTCTTTTTTCTTGGTATTCCTTGCCCCTAGCAAAACGCCTCGCATGTAAGAGTTGCTCTGTAAATGTGTGTCGACTGAACACAGAATAGCCAGAGTGCATCCACAAAGAGGCAAGCAGGATGGGGAAGGCCCTAGAATCCAGGTCACATGAGGAACTGGGCATGTGTGCATATGAGGGGTGGCTAGGCAGACTATTGCAGATGGGGAGAATGGGCCCCAAAGATGTCCATGTCCTGATCCCTGGAACGTGAGAATATGTTAAGTTTCAAGCAAGAGGAAATTATGGCTGCTGGTGGAATAAGGTTACTAATCATCTGAGCTTAAAATGGGGAGATTATCGTGGATTATCCAGGTGGGCCAATGTAATCACAGGGTTCTTCTAAGAGGGAAGAAGGAGGGTCAAAGTTAGAGAAGGCGATGTGATGACAAGCAGAAATTGGAATGGCGTGGCCACAATTCAAGGAAGGCAGGTGGCCTCTAGAAGACGGAAAAGGCAAGGAACAGGTGCTCCCCCAGAGCCTCCAGCAGGAACGCATCTCTGCTGACATCTTGATTTTAGCCATGTGAGGCCCATTTCAGACTTCTGACCTCCAGAATTATGAAATAATAAATTTGTATTGTTTTAAGCCATTAAGTTTGTGGTAAT
Source organism: Galeopterus variegatus (assembly GCF_000696425.1). Classification (NCBI taxonomy): domain Eukaryota; kingdom Metazoa; phylum Chordata; class Mammalia; order Dermoptera; family Cynocephalidae; genus Galeopterus; species Galeopterus variegatus. The sequence goes on from NW_007727090.1 coordinate 574,390, forward strand.
TTGTTAGAGCAGCAACTGCAAACTTATACAGGGGGCAGGGGGACCTCAGGAAGGAACCTAATAGAGCACATAAATCTGGAAAAGAAAGAGGCCATGTGGGAGGAGCTGTCAGCATCCAGAGACACCTTCCTGCTGTATCATTGCACATCAAAATCAGTTGGCAGTAAGATCAGAATTGGTAAGGCCTCCCCAAATAGTGAATTCCTCTAATAATTTGGAAAAAACCAAAGCAGAACATAGTGTAAAAGAGTCAGTCAACCCTGGCTTTGAGTTCTTCTCTGCCATCTATCGACTTGTGATCTTAAGCAAGTTGTAGAACTTCTCTAAGCCACAGTTTTATCTGCAAACTGGGAATAAGTCTGTTTCTTAACTAGAAGGATTGTTGTGAGGATTTAGTAGAACATGTAACATGCTTAACATAATGCCTTTTGCTTAGTAAACACTGAATGTTATCTATTACTAAAATATATATATTTATAATATATTTCTATATTATACACACACACACACACACACA
>NW_007727090.1:575837-579587 GCF_000696425.1 Galeopterus variegatus
GGGTGTGTGTGTGTGTACATTTCCTTTAAAAAGTATACTGTAATCCAGGCTAGTCTTTTTTTTTTTCCTTTTTTGTCTTTTTTACTGACCGGTAACGGGATCGCAACTCTTGGTGTTGCGCCCACACTGCGCTCAGCCAGTGAGCGGGAACCGGTCTCCACATGGGATCTGAACCCTCGGCGGGAGCGCCGCCGCACTCCCAAGCGGCGCACTCTCCAGTGTGCCACCGGGCTGACCCTACTCAGGGGTTTTTAAATAGGGGGTTGAGGGAATGGAATGTGGGAAAATGAAAAGCAGGAGGGAGGGGCATGTGAGCAGTGAAGGCTTCAGGTGCAAAGTCTTGCCAAGATTCTATCTGGTTTCTGCTCCCGTCTTTGCTGTTGTCTCGGGGTCTGGGTAGTACATGCAAGTCTGCAGCTTCAGGCTGGCCGGAAAACAACTTTACGTTCATGTAAATAATGTCATCTTGCCCCATAACCACGGTTCAAAATATCAACTAACCATTGGAAAAGAGGGAACTCAGAGAAATGCATACCAAGAAAAAAACTGTGTCCGTTTAAAATCTTTCAGAGCCGGTGCACTTTTAGGTTCCAACATGGCTTCAGTCCTGCTCACTCCAAAACCAGTATTGCTGGGATTGGGATGAACAGCAGATCTTGTGCATTATTTGGAGGGAAAAAACATTAGACTCAATGATCCACCTCTTTATTTATTTATTTAGTTTAGTTTAGTTTTTCTTTTTTTGGCAGCTGGCCTGTACAGGGATTGAACCCTGAACCTTGGTGCTATCAGCACCACTTTCCAACCAACTGAGCTAACTGACCATCCCATAAATGATTCACCTTTTCCGAAACCACCTGACATTCATATTGTCCAGCAAAGGATCTGATTGGGTTGCTCTGCTATTTCTAATATAGAAAATCTGTCAGGGGTCCACACCGACCCCTTTGAAGGTGTTGTCCTCTCTCATGGTTCTCTTGCAGAAGCACTAGGAGGATCTATAAACTTCTCTGTCTGCTCATCAGCCAGAACCAACCAAAGGTGGAGGTTGCCTTGGGAAGTTACTCATGTTCGTGGAGGTGTTCAGGCTGGGGTTGATGGCCACCTAGCAGATACAGGACTAAAAGCAAAGTGCTACTGATCCCCAGTTTAGTCCTTTGTAGACCAAGAGCAGAGATTATTTTATTCAACATAGTAGAAAATGAAAAGTCTGTATTCAGTCAGCATTCTCAGAAGGAGACTCTGGATTTGACAGGAACTTAGGGCTTCCTGGACCCCACTGAAGACAGCCATTCCACATGATTGCTATAAGGGGTAAAATTCAATGGCCAGGAAAACCTTTGACTGACAATAAAGCCCTATATAAAACACTAGTTATTTCACAAAGCCACCTGATTTAACATGAATTCAGTCTCCTCTAAGTAGCTTTTTGGTTATGTGCCACTGTAAAGGAAATTGGTGGGGGGTTGGGGGGTATATGTGTGTATGTACGTGTGTGTGTGTGTGTGTGTTTTAATGAGAGCCTGGTTTTTCATAACTGAGGAGGCTAAATAGGAGAGTGAAAAGTACATACTTTGTATATATAGATTTGCTTGTGGTTCTGAAAGGAGACAGTAGAGTTCAGTACAGAGCTGGAAACGAGGGCCCCATGGTCCCTGTGAACTTTCTGTGGGCAGGAGCATACAGAATCACATGACAGCTTCTGGGTTTGTTATGATCAGGGTTACAAAATGGCCATCAGGTAGGAAAAAAGGTCAGTCACTAGGGGTCCTAGGCTGTGATACAGTATCTAAAACAAACATAAATCATGAAAAGCTTAAAAGTTTCTGCCTCCTTCCTCAGACTGCACATTTGAGATGCAGATAGGAACTAGCTATATCTTTGTGTATTTAATCTAACAATTTCCCCCCTTTTCAACTCTGCAAATAAAAGATTTGTTTTTGGTCAGGCTTAGACTGGGGACATGAGAGGGTCAACCAGTGGATAAGCCCATCCCCCTTGAACACTGTAAATGGCTTTTTCCTCTTGGCAGGGCTCTGCCCCACCATGGTAATAACTAGCTCCTGATAGCTGCCATTGACTCCATGCTAAAGGGAGGACTTCAGGTGGTCTGCATGTGCCTATGCTTCTCAGGCCCTGAGCAGTCCAGTCCTGCCTGTCATCACTTTGAGCATTGACACTTTAGGGATGCCTGAGACTGGATCATAGATCCTCTTTTTCCATGATGATACCTACTGTCTCAATTTTGTGGATCTGTGGTAGGAATAGGAGCAGGAAGATACATCTTTGTATATCCCTGCCCTCCCCTGACCTCAAGTGCCCCTTCACCTCCTGGGCTTCCTTTTATTTCATCTCATTTATTGCCATGTTTTCTTTTATTTCATGATTTTTCTGTCAGCTCCATAAATGTGAGCTCCCTCAGGGCAGGGACTATGTCTTTTTTCTTGGTATTCCTTGCCCCTAGCAAAACGCCTCGCATGTAAGAGTTGCTCTGTAAATGTGTGTCGACTGAACACAGAATAGCCAGAGTGCATCCACAAAGAGGCAAGCAGGATGGGGAAGGCCCTAGAATCCAGGTCACATGAGGAACTGGGCATGTGTGCATATGAGGGGTGGCTAGGCAGACTATTGCAGATGGGGAGAATGGGCCCCAAAGATGTCCATGTCCTGATCCCTGGAACGTGAGAATATGTTAAGTTTCAAGCAAGAGGAAATTATGGCTGCTGGTGGAATAAGGTTACTAATCATCTGAGCTTAAAATGGGGAGATTATCGTGGATTATCCAGGTGGGCCAATGTAATCACAGGGTTCTTCTAAGAGGGAAGAAGGAGGGTCAAAGTCAGAGAAGGCGATGTGATGATAAGCAGAAATTGGAATGGCGTGGCCACAATTCAAGGAAGGCAGGTGGCCTCTAGAAGACGGAAAAGGCAAGGAACAGGTGCTCCCCCAGAGCCTCCAGCAGGAACGCATCTCTGCTGACATCTTGATTTTAGCCATGTGAGGCCCATTTCAGACTTCTGACCTCCAGAATTATGAAATAATAAATTTGTATTGTTTTAAGCCATTAAGTTTGTGGTAATTTGTTAGAGCAGCAACTGCAAACTTATACAGGGGGCAGGGGGACCTCAGGAAGAAACCTAATAGAGCACATAAATCTGGAACAGAAAGAGGCCATGTGGGAGGAGCTGTCAGCATCCAGAGACACCTTCCTGCTGTATCATTGCTGTGGTAATTTGTTAGAGCAGCAACTGCAAACTTATACAGGGGGCAGGGGGACCTCAGGAAGGAACCTAATAGAGCACATAAATCTGGAAAAGAAAGAGGCCATGTGGGAGGAGCTGTCAGCATCCAGAGACACCTTCCTGCTGTATCATTGCACATCAAAATCAGTTGGCAGTAAGATCAGAATTGGTAAGGCCTCCCCAAATAGTGAATTCCTCTAATAATTTGGAAAAAACCAAAGCAGAACATAGTGTAAAAGAGTCAGTCAACCCTGGCTTTGAGTTCTTCTCTGCCATCTATCGACTTGTGATCTTAAGCAAGTTGTAGAACTTCTCTAAGCCACAGTTTTATCTGCAAACTGGGAATAAGTCTGTTTCTTAACTAGAAGGATTGTTGTGAGGATTTAGTAGAACATGTAACATGCTTAACATAATGCCTTTTGCTTAGTAAACACTGAATGTTATCTATTACTAAAATATATATATTTATAATATATTTCTATATTATACACACACACACACACACACA
>NW_007727090.1:579964-581443 GCF_000696425.1 Galeopterus variegatus
TTACTAAAATATATATATTTATAATATATTTCTATATTATACACACACACACACACACACACACACAATCTTAGGAACCTTTATAGCAAGGGTATTTGAGGTATCCCTACACTTCATGCTGACTTGAGCATTGCTAGAGTCTGTGGCGAGTTCTGCGAACAAAGTCAGAGAAGAGCAACCAGGATGGTTAAAAGACTCAAAATCAGGTCATATAAAAAGAATGTCTGAGGAATGCGGAGGTTTGACCTAAAGATATTTGAAATATTTTCAGGATTGGCTATATAATTTGTGGGGCCCAATGCAAACTGAAAAAGTGGGTTCCCTTGTTCAAAAAAGTATTAGGAATTTCAAAATGGCAACAAAAGAGCATTAAGCCAAGCTTGGGTTCCTCTGAGCACAGTGCTCTGTCGCACAGCTTGCACACCCATGAAGCCATCCCTGAACATTATCATATAAGAAGGGATAGATTTGACCTCAACAGAGAGAACTAGAACTAAAGGGAAGAAACTATAGACCTGTTAAGAGGGAGAATTTCGTAATGAGCCCATCAAAAAGAGGAGCAACTTGGGCACTTCTGTCCCCAGAGGTGTTCGGGCAAGGTATGGGCAGACACTTTGCAGTTACCATATACTGGAGGGCAGAGAGCTTCTCATCGCTGAGAGTGTTCAGAATCTGGAGAAATGAAAAATTATGCTAAATGACTTTTAAAGTTATTTACAGATCTGAGATTTGATAATTCTATCAGATCTTTCAAGAAAGGCAATTTTAAGAGCCCTCATTTTTCTCAAAAATTTAATGCAATTTTTGGACAATATAGAACACACACACACATATCCTCTTTCCTGACATCACAGTTTTTGATATATTTGCATAGCTTTTCCCTCAATCTTTACAAGCATATATTTATTTTTTTATGACTGTCATAATTACTCCATTTATACAGTTGTTATGTGTATGCATTTTCATGATTACATAATATTCCGTTGAATCGACATAGTACAATTTGCTATTCCCTAGTTATGGGATAACTCAGTTCTTTCCCATGTTTCATTTTATAAAGAACAATGCTCTAGATATTTTTGTATAGATAGCTCCTCTTTGCTCTCCTTTTTTGATTTTTGGAGCTGGCTGGTGTGAGGATCTGAACCCTTGACCTTGGTGTTATAACACTGGGTTCTAACCTACTGAGCAATCGGCCAGCCCTCTTTGCTCCTGAAATACTTTGTTAGATTAATTAGAGCTCATTTGGTTGCAAATTACTACACTCACTGGAGCAGCCTAAGTGAAAGAGGTTTTGTTGATAAGCATACAGGGCAGTCACAAAGATACAATGTGCAAGACACACAGGAATTAGAAAGTTGTCAGACACGCCCCCTCTCTTATTTCCTTCAGACTGACTTTCTCTGCCTACTCCTTGTTCCCTGCTCCCTTATAAACTTTGGCCTGCACAGGGCTTTGACTTGCTGGAAACTGAGACCC
>NW_007727090.1:582097-584795 GCF_000696425.1 Galeopterus variegatus
CCCAAGTCTATATCAAAAGAGCCCAGATCCAACCATTACCTGACCAGAATTTCTTTATATTTTTTATCAGATTCTTGAGCAAGAGTCTGATCAGCCAAGCTCTCCCGCCTTTGTAGCCTGTGCCCTCCTGTGATTAGTGGGGGGAGGGGACTGGCAGTGGGGGCAGGGCTCTTGAGTTTGCTTACATTCAAATTGAACTCTATTCACTTAATAGCGATGTACCCAGAGTTAGTTACTTAGCTTCTCTGTGTCTCTATTTGCTCATCTGTACAATGAGGATAACACTGAGACCTAATGTATGACATTATTGAGAAAATGAAATAAAATAATCCTTGTTAAGGATTATGAGAAGGGCATATAAGAAGTCCTTAATTTGTGTTAGCTCTTAAGAGACTTTGGTGGTTTTTAAATTTTTATTTATTTTTTTATTGTGGTAAAATATACATAACATAAAACTTAACTATTTTAACCATTCTTAAAAGTGTACAATTTAGTGGCATTAAATAATACACATTGTTGTCTATCCCTGCTATCTATCTCCAGAACTGTGTCATCATCCCAGACTATAACACTTGTCTTTTAATTATCCTTGTTGTAAAGTGGAGACAACCCGCAGAATGGGAGCAAGCATTTGCAAGCTACATATCAGACAGGGGGTTAATATCCAGAATATATAAGGAATTCAAACAACTCAACAGCAAAAGAAAAATAACCCAATTTTAAAAATGGGCAAAGGACTTGAATGACATTTCTCAAAAGAAGACATACAAATGGCCAAAAAGAACATGAAAAAATGCTCAACATCACTAATCATCAGGGAAATGCAAATTAAAACCACGATGAAATATTATTTCACTCTAGCTAGAATGGCTATTATCAACAAGACAGACAATAACAAATGCTGGCAAGGATGTGGAGAAAAGGGAACCTTCCTGCACTGTTGGTGGAAGTATAAATTGGTACAGCCATTGTGGAAAACAGTCTGGAGGTTCCTCAGAGAACTAGAAATACAGATCTACCTTATGATCCAGCTATCCTACTACTGGGTATATACCCAAAGGAAATAAAATCAGTATATCAAAAAGATACCTGCAGTCCCATATTCATTGCAACACTATTCACAATAGCCAGGACATGGAATCAACCTAAATGCTCATCAACAGATGAATGGATTAAAAAAACTGGAATACTATTCACTATAAAAAATGATTTTCTGTCATTTGCAGCAACATGGATGGAACTGGAAATCATCATGTTAAGTGAAGTAAATCAGGCACAGAAAGACGAAGACTGCATGATCTCACTCATAGCTGGAATCTGAAAAAAAAGAAAAAGTGGTTCCCATAGAAGTAGAGAGTAGAATAATGGTTACCAGAGGCAGGAAGGGGAGAGGAGTGGTGGGGAAGAGAAGCAGTGGACTAATGGGTACAAAACTCTGCTATCTACTCTAAGTGAATCATTGTGCAGTAAATGCATGTGTTGAAACAATACACAATGTCCCACAAATATGTACAAATAAATGTTAAAGTAAAAATAATAAATGAATAAAAATGAATAAATAAAATTAATTATCATTCTTGTGACGATTTCAGTTATGGCAGTCTGGGTCCACCCTTTGGGTGGGTGTGATGGGGACACTTCCCAAGAAGGAAACATGGTGGGTAGGCACTCCAAGTGTCTACTGAAAACATCACACTTACAATTATTTAAACATTATAGAACACTTTCACACATTATTTTATGCAGTCCTCCCAAGGAAGGACTTCTTGAAAGAGGGAGGGGTTATAGTTCTTAATTTGCAGGAGAGGAGACTGAAGTTCAGGAAATCTGACTTGCTCATCTTCTCTCATCTTCCTTGTAGAGTCAGGACTCAAAGTCAAGTCTCACTCCACGTTCGTGCCTTTTTCCATGACACCTCAGAGATGTGATGATTCAGCCAAGATTTATACTCATTTGTTTTTAGCTCCTATTACATACTCTATTTCAGGTTATGGGACGGAAGAGGAGAATTCTCAGATTGGAACTTGTAGGTGGGCCGTACCAGGGAGGTACAGGCCTCCAAGTTGTCTGGCAGCTGTTTCAGTTTGCCAGCTTCCCTCCCAACCTATAGGAAATGCAATAATTTGACTTTATTGTACAATGTGGCAGTCCTTGTGAAAACTAAAAGTGGAGGGAAGAGTTAATGATCTCTTAACTTTTAACTTGAAAAAGTTCTAAAATATTTGCTGGAAACAAATGGCATTGATAAAAGAATTTTTAAAGTAAGATAGGGAAAAAGATACCATTAAAAACAAAATGGGTAAGTTTCTGCTGGTGTTTTATGGTTTGTACAGAAAAACATATTTTGTCCGATTGGCTTGATTACATTTTTTAGTGAAAAACATCTTTGCCAAATGCCAAAAATCCTCATTTTGTACAAAAACCACAGGAAGAAGGCTTGTGTGAACTCAGGCTACCCCAGAGCACCTTTCTAACAACAAGACTGATGACTGCTATGAGGCAATCTTTCCATTAAATTAATGGCTACTTTTTTGGATTAGACACTCACCTTCCATTTGGCATTCAGAGTCATTTGCTTGTCACTTGTTCCAAAAGAAAATCACTTATGAAAACTGAAGATCTTAGTGTAATGAGTTTTTATTATGTCTGTCCTGATCAATCCTTTTGTATAAAATTTATGGAGTCTCCTTGTGGTTTT
>NW_007727090.1:585177-589491 GCF_000696425.1 Galeopterus variegatus
TTATTATGTCTGTCCTGATCAATCCTTTTGTATAAAATTTATGGAGTCTCCTTGTGGTTTTCCGTGTAAAGTCATGTATTTCCTCTTCAACTTTCAACCTAATCCCTCTCCAGCTATGTCATCCTGATCTCACCCTACCTATGCCATGCTATTTTTCACAACTCTTTGATACCAGCTAATGATAATTTCCTGTAACTCTCAAATATATTATATTCAGCCAATCCCCAAGTCTTTATGCTGTACTTGCCTTTCCCTTTTATCCACCCTGAACATTTTCATCCTTCACACCAGCAAAATCCAATTTATTCTCTAAGACCTTCCTGACAATTTCAACCCATATAAATTTCTTCCTTCTGTTTCTGTATAGCTTATAAATAACTACTATCATTTATTAAGCACAGGAAGTGCCAGGCCCATTACCTCTATTCTTCATTACATCTACACAAGATAATTATTATCATTTTATAAAAAGGGAAACTGAGATTCAGAAAGGCTAGATAATTTGCCCAAGGTCACACACTCTAAATTGTGAAGCTGCAGACTGAACTGATTGACTCTAAAGTTCTTACTCTTTCCACCTGTATTGTCTCTTAACTAAATACTATCTAGAAGTGTTCTCTATTTGTTTTGTGTGCATTATTAGTCTTCTGTCCTCAATTAGTTCTTGAAATTGGGGATCATATAATTTAAGAATTGTATTCAGACATGAAGGTCCAGGGTTTGATCCCTGTACTAACCTGCTGACCCCCGCACCCCCCCCCCTCAAAGAACTACGTTCAGCTGCTAGTTCCAGAGATCCAAAGTAATGAAAACTTAAGTAAGGTAGGAGTTGATTTTTCTCTCACTAAAAGGAAATCCATAGAAAGGCAGACCAGGACTGATATCACAGTCTTAGACTCTTTTAGCTCTTTCCTCTGACATCTCCGGGTGTAGACATTATCCTCATGTTTATAAAATGGCTGCTGGAAGTCCAGCCATCATATTTGTGTTCCAGGCAACAAGGAGGAAAGGATTAAGGGGAAAGGGTAGGACTCCCAGCTGAACTTTAAAGACCTTTTTGGGATGCCTCACCTTACAACTTCTGTTTATATCTCACTGGCTACCACATTTGCAAGGAAGGTTTGGAAATGTATATAAGTACTCTGGCTCATCCAACAATAAAGGTATTTTGTTTCCAGAAATAATGAATGTTGACTAGTGGTCTTTGCCACAGATACCCCATATCCCAGTCTTCTATATTTTCATAGCACCTACTAGGTGTTCGATAACAGTGGTGGACAATCTAACGTAGAGAAATGGACAGTAGAAAAAGGTAAATTAGAAAACTGAAAAATGAAGAAACTGAAAAAATAGTAGCCACATGTGGTTTCTAATCTATAAGTACTTTATAAGAAAATAAATGCTCACTGACTTCTCCCTAAACAATCCTGCTGTCACTCAGCCTTTGTGTATGGAGTGATTATAAAATTAACATCAAGATTAAGAAAATGAGGCCAGTTCGTTTGAAATTATTTTGAGTAGGTTTGTAGTGTTTCCATCAGCCTTTATTCTTTGCATACATTTTGTTTCCATTTACAAAGTTGGCATAAAATGTTCTGTTTTGCAAAAGAGCTTATTATAAACAACCACTTCTGACAGAATGACCAGTACTCAGGCAACATCTGATGGGCACTTAGAGAAAAAGATTAAATTACAGTTGCAATAGAAATTAGTGCAATGCATTTCTGGAACTCTCCTGAGTTTCTTATTTTGATTTGAAAAATAATTCAAACGCTTGAAAGAAAAATCTGTGGTAATTACCTGAAATGTTTCTCCAGCCCCCAGATTAATATCAAGAGAGAGTCTTTGAGATCAAAAGCACATTTCTATAATTTTTAATTTTGATAACAATTTCAAATTCCATCTGTCCTCTACCTCAAATCACCAATTGTTTACAATTTAGCCCATTTGCTTTATCATTCTTTCTCTCTCTCCATCTCACTCTCATATGTGTGTATGATTTTTTTCTGAAACTTTTGAGAATAAATTGGAGACAACATATGTTAGAAGACCCCAAAATATTTCAGAATATTTGCTGAGAAAAGGACATTCTCTTGATATAACCATAGCAAAATGAGTAAAACAATAAATTTAACATTGATACAATACTACACTCTAATATGTGGTCCATGTGCAAATTCTGTTAATTGGCCCAATATCTTTTAATTGCCCAGAATCAGTCTCAGACCAAGCATTGCATTTAGTTGCCATAGCTCTTTAATCTTCTTTTATCTGGAGCAGTTCCTTAGCATTTTTTTTTTTTTNCTCTCTCCATCTCACTCTCATATGTGTGTATGATTTTTTTCTGAAACTTTTGAGAATAAATTGGAGACAACATATGTTAGAAGACCCCAAAATATTTCAGAATATTTGCTGAGAAAAGGACATTCTCTTGATATAACCATAGCAAAATGAGTAAAACAATAAATTTAACATTGATACAATACTACACTCTAATATGTGGTCCATGTGCAAATTCTGTTAATTGGCCCAATATCTTTTAATTGCCCAGAATCAGTCTCAGACCAAGCATTGCATTTAGTTGCCATAGCTCTTTAATCTTCTTTTATCTGGAGCAGTTCCTTAGCATTTTTTTTTTTTTACTTTGATGATTTTTAAGAATACAGGACAGTTATTTTGTACAGTGTCCTTCAACTTGGGTTTTCTGACTTGTCTAATTATTACATTCAGGTTGTACATTTTTGGCAGGAATACCACAGAAGTAGCATTGTGTCCTTCTCAGTCCTTCATACGAGGAGGAACATGATCTTGGTTTGTCTTAATACCAGTAATGCTGACTTTAATAGCTGGCTGAGGTGGTATCTGCCAGATTTCTCCACTGTAAAGTTACTATTTTTACTTTTTTAATTAAAAGATAATTGGTGGGAAGGTTGTTGGGACTATGTAAATATTCTGTTCCTCATTAAACTTTCATCCACTGATGATTTTTCAAATTCCATCATTCCTTTTATTTTTGATTGGCATTCTACTGTAAGAATAGCTTTCTCTTTTAAGGAAGGGTTTCTGATGATGTGTAGGTACATGTTTCTGAGACTTTGTCTTAGTCTGCTTGGGCTGCCATAACAAAATATCATAGACAAGGTAGCTTAAACAACAGGAATTTATTTCTCACAGTTCTGGAGTCTGAAAAGCCCAAGAAAAAGGTGCTGGCTGATTTGGTTGCTGGCGAAAGCTCTCTTCCTGGCTTCCAGATGGCCACCTTCTCACCATTGAGAAAGGAAGTGCTGGTGTTTCTTCCTTTTCTTATAAGGACACTAATCCCAACTTGGGGTCCCACCCTCATGACCTCATGTAAACCTAATTACCTCCCAAAGGCCCCACTTCCTAATACCATCACACTGGGGGTTAGGGCTTCAGCATATGGACTTTGGGGGATGGGGAACACAAACATTCAGTCTATAACAGGCTTTAAGAAGGCAAAACAAATATCTTCCTTGGATTGGGTAACTAAGAGTGAGCATTGAAGCCCACACACAGTAAGAGTAATTCCTTACTCTGTCCTTTGTAATATGACTCTAATTTTATTTTTATTTTTACTATCAAATAGTGAGAGAATTGGGCCACTGTACCCTCATTTTGTCCCAACGTCTATTTCTCATCTGGTGCCATCAGACAAATCTGGATTTAAATTCCATACTTCCAGTTGTGTGTGACATTGGGCATCTTCACTGGGCCACAATCTCCTTCCCCATAAAATAAGGATGATAACCATTATTTCACAAGTGTTGTTGGGAGGACTAAATGAGATTATGTATGTAACATATAACCTCCCAATACCATCACTTTGGGGTTAGGGCCTCAACATATGGAATTGGGAGGGGACCGCGTAACATGGTGTTGATAAAAGAAAGCAGTCAATAAATATGTTTACTGTCTTTAACTTAAACTTTAAATTTTTAGTGACACATTTTTACAAGTTTCATGACTTTACTGCTCTCTTCAACGGGTTAGAAAATCTTAGATATGAAGTTTGCATCAGAAAGAGAAAAGATTAGCGGTATCTACCAATTTTTACATGATATGTGTGGTTATGCTGGTTCCCTTCCTCCCTCCTTTCCTTCCTTTCATTCAACACAGGTATAATGGCATTTGCTATTTGCCAGTCACTACTCCGGGCACTAGAGATAGAGTAGCAGCACTAGAGATAGAGTAGCAGACAAAATTTCTTGACCTGACATCCCTAGATAGGATAAACACTATGGAGAAAAATAATGCCAGGAAGGAGAATAAGGTTTGTGGTTGGGGGGGGGAGGG
>NW_007727090.1:590491-608354 GCF_000696425.1 Galeopterus variegatus
TGGGGGGGGGGGGGGGGGGTTGCTATTTTAATTAGATAGTCAGGGAAGGACTCTGATAAGGTGAAAAGTGAGCAGAGACCTACAGGAGATGAGCAATTGAGTGATTGGGGTCTCTGAGGAAAAAGCAACCGAGGCAGAGGAAATATTTCAGAGAGAAGAAACCTAAGGCATAGAATGACTTAATGAGCATCCCCCATCCCACCCCCAGAATAAAAACAGGGGCCAAGGCAGTTCTGTGGAGCACAGCAGACTCTACCTCCATTCTGTGGGCTGGATTATAGACAAGAGCAGAATGTCTGGATGGCTGCCAGGGGCTGTGGAAGCTGTGGAGGTGTGTCACGCAGGCCTCCCTTCCAGGAAGAACCTACTGCTAGGAGTGAAGAGAGATGACCGCCTCCAGCTCAGCACCTCTGGATCCACCCCAGCATCCAAGATGCAGTGCTTTCTCCCAGGCAGCCCTCAACCAGTGACTGATCATGGCAGGGGTACCAAAGAGTGACCACTGCTGTACAGTGAGGGACTCCTTTAAGGGCAGTCTTTGTGCCAGAGATCCCTCTTAGGCTGGCCAGGACATTTCCAGAGCTGCACCACAGTCTGAGTCTCTACCATACAATCACCCTTCCTTCCCCTTCTCCTTTCACAGTATCAGACCTGCATCATGGTTTAAAGGCTTTCCCTGCACACTCCAGCTCCTTCTTCCTTTTTGCCTTTCACAAGCCTTACCCCCAAGTAAGTTGCTTGCATTTCTAATCCTGTCCAGGTGTCTTCTGCTTCCCAGAGGACCCAGACTGACAGGGGCCAGAGCAAAAATACATGGGAGGAAATTACTCTGCCTCTACTACCTATTTAAGTCAGGTACCGGATCACAGAGATGAAGTGAGGGTGTCAAGGGATAACCCAAGTTTCCAGATAATCACTATCAGCCCTACCTCAAGCTAACTCAAATAGTCTGCAATCTGAGTGAAATATATTTATTAAAAATGCAAACTGTTTAAAAAACAATTCCTCTAGATATTTGTTTCAGCTCATTGCTACCCCCAAGCATTTCTTACCTCAAGCTAACTCAAATAGTCTGCAATCTGAGTGAAATATATTTATTAAAAATGCAAACAGTTTAAAAAACAATTCCTCTAGATATTTGTTTCAGCTCATTGCTACCCCCAAGCATTTCTTGTAGAAATCCTGGGGCTACTAATGGAGCAGTTCCAAACCCTTAACCAAATTCTGAGGAATGAAGGGCCCACTGCTTAGTTACCAAACTAGAATCTAGAGGGACAGCATTCATTGAGAGAGGGGGGAAGTTAGTATTCATTTCCACTGCTGGAAGTCAACCATGGGAATCTGCAGTCTCCAGTGACATTTTCTAGGCCTCCAACTGAGATGATTGTTACTGTCTTCTACCTCAGGCTATGTTCAGAGGTCACTGTCTGTGTCTGGCTTACCATGCTCCAATGACATTCCAACGAGAAACCATTCTTAGAGTGGAGAGAACCATGCTTTAATCACAGAGCTGAAGTTACAGATTGGGGCTCAAGAAGGCAATGGTTCCAAAGATTTTCTGGAGCAATCTCTAAAATCTCATCTGGAAAGCAAACACTGGCTGGGAAGGAAATATCTCTGGGTTGGGATCACATGGAAGATAGGTAGAAAAAGTTATAACCCGGTATTTCAGAGACAGTATTCTCTATGCGTGAGACACTTTCATGTGTTTGTATTTCTAAAGCCAACCTATGATGCCAGAGTTATACTTTAAGGTAATCCCTGTTTTATGGCTTAAAAAAATGTGGTTTGGAAGGTTAAGTGATTTTTCCAAGGTCATAGTGCTAGCAAGTAGCAAAGATAGGATTCAAATCAGGTCTTTGGGCTCCAAATTTAGGGACTTTTCCATGATTTCAGTGTTGGCTAACTAACTGTTCTCTTGGCTTTATCAACACGCCTGTATTGATAATAGTATTTTACCTTGTGGCCCCACCTCCTTGCTTAGTTGCTTAGATGAAATCATGTCAACTTTTAGTGAATCCATGGTTGGGAAGCACTGTAGTGGATATTTGCTAGTTTGGGGCATTCCAACATCCATTTTCTTCTTTTGGTACACATATTCTAATTTCTCTCTAGAGAACTCCCTCCTCCCCCACTTGCAGTCCATGTATTTTGGGTGGGCTCTAAAACTGCCTTCAGGAATTGGGCCTGTGAATCCCCCTAAATAATTATACTCAATCCTCTCAGCCACTGTAGTTTGCATTGGTATGTAGTCAGTCAGAACCAATAAGTCCTTTACCAGTGCTGCTGAGTTGGCAAGTGCTCTTTTCCAGTTGGCCTGAACCTGGGAGAATGTACCGCTGGGGCTGCTGGGGCCGTCTTGCTGCTCTGATTGGAGAAGGCCGTCCAAGAATGGTGCTCACAACAGCAAAAGCAGAGCCAAGAGATCATTAGGAAGAAATCAGGGTCTGGTGTCATTTTCTTTTTTCTTTTCTTTGCTCTGAATCAGGTCATTCTTGATGCCAAAAGTACCCCAAGAACTATCAGTTTTATGATACAACAAATTCCACTTATGCTAAGGCTAGTATAGGTCAGATTTTCTGATGCTTTCAACTGAAAGAGGCTTACCTGACACAACATACTTTCTCAATTCTGTTCAACTAGAGTTAAAAATCAATTATGACTCAACAAGAAAAAGAGGAATAACCCAATTAAAAATAGGCAAAGGATTTGAATAGACATTACTCCAAAAAGATGTATAAATGGCCAATAAGCTCTTGAAAACATGCTCAACATCATTAATCATTAGGGAAATGCAAATCAAAACCACAATGAGATAAAACTTCACACCCACAAGGATGGCTATAGAAAAGAATGTGGACAGTAACAAGTGATAGCAAAGATATGGAAAAATCGGAACCCTTGTACATTGCTGGTGGGAATGTAAAATGGTGCAGCTTCCTTGGAAAACAGTCTGGCAGTTCCTCAAACAATTACACATAGAGGTACCACATGACCAGCAATTCTACTTCTAGGTATATATCCAAGAGAAATGAAAATATATTTCTGCAAAAATTCTTGTACAAAAATGCGCTTAACAGTAGTATTCACAATAGCTAAAAATGGAAAACAACTCAAATGTCCATCACCAGGAGAACAGAAAAACACATTGTGATATATTCACACAAAGGAATACTACTCAGCAATAAAAGCTACTGATACATGCAAAAACATAGATGAATCTACAAACATGTTGAGTAAAAGAAACCAGACAGACTAATATATATGGTATGATTCCATTTATATGAAGTCCAAGAGCAGGCAAACTAATATATGGTGATAGAAATTAAAAAGTAGTTGCCTCAGTGGAAAGGAATGGGGTTTGACTAGAAAGGGACAAGAGGCAGAGTGAACTTCCTGGAACGCTGGGTGGTAGTTACATGGGCATGTACCATTGTCAAAACTTGTTGAATTAAACCTTAAGAGCAGTGCACTTCACTTAAAAGTAATGAATACTATGTTTTAAACATTTACTGCTTTCTCATTTCTGATGCGGGAAAAAAAGCACCTACTGAATTTATATAAGCTGATGGTTGTGAAAAGCTCTCCTATTCAAAAATATCTTCCCCCACCAACTTAGGAATGGACTGAATTTCCCCCTGATTAGTTTCTCTTTTGATACATAGCATTGAAAACCCTAAACAAAACGTTATATCAATTTTTCCCAATGAATATTTTAGCACTGCACTCATGTACGAAAGTTGGTCCTCCTCCTCAGCAAGGTACTTCAACCTACTATTGACTAAGATGATGAAGTTATTCAAGGCTCTGTCCCTCATCTTATCCTGGAGTACATTTATAAATCATTAATTTCCAACCTCCACTCCTTTCTTGTAAAGTTCTTCATTCCACTGAACTTAGCTAAAGAGAGCAGGTGACATATTTTAAAGTCCATTTATGAAAAAGATAACAAAAGTGATAAAACAAGTGATTTCCATCTTCAAATCTCCAAGAAGTTTGAAGAACCATCAGCCCTTACAAAATAAATTTCCACTCTGGCCAACTAATTCTCATTTCTTCAATTCTTTCATTACCTCATCCCACCTCCTAGCCATATACCTCATCGCTTACCACTTACTGACCAGTTTAATGGGCCACAGAAAGGCTATGGAAATTCTAAAATGCAGAGTCACTTACAAACCTCCCTCGCATGATTCCTGAAATCCCTGTGGGTGCACTGGAATATCCATTTTGATGGTGCTTTATATGTTAGAGCCCTTAATTGCTTTGTTAGTATGGACTTCTCTGTGAGCAAAAAAAAAAAAAAAGAAAAAAAGCAATGTGAGTTCCTTTGGGAGAACAGAGAGGAGACATTACCAAAAAAAAAAAAAAAAAAATGATATTATTTTCCAATACCAAGGAAATTCATTAGCAAACACATTAAAATGTACTTGAGTAGTCATCACACTGACTTGTTTTAGAAAAGGCCCTACTTTGGAAAAACACAGGGCAAAAAACATCTTCGCTGCTGTAGCTTGGCACGATGAGACAGCAGGATGACAAATGTCTTTTTTATTCTCTGTGGTACCTTAATATTTAGGGGACATGTGTTTCTCCCTCCCCTGAATCACCTTTATCACAGGCTAACATCATGTCATTGCAATTTCCCATTTCCACCTGTTACAGTGATAAGACACAAACACACTCCTCCAGTGTGTGGGAAACAAATTAGTCCAAAAGTCAGGAGGCTGAGCTTCTAGTCCCAGTTCTTGTACTAACTATGCAGTCTTAGGCAAATATCTCAAATTATCTTGACTTCAGTGTCCTTATCTTAAAAATTGAACTGTAATAGCCATGGTTCTGATGAAATGGAAGCTATTATCCCCCCACCCCCATGAGGGTTTCCTCAGGCCATAGAACCAATTTGTAGAGAAGGGGGACATAGCCTTATGAACAGTAATCAGGTTGCTGCTATATAATAGGGATGGGGCAGGGAGGACTATGTTTAGAGCTCAGGGATTCAATGAATAACCTCTTAGCACTCTTTGGCCCAGTGGTGTGGCCAATGGAAAAGTGCAGCCACTCAAAAAAGACAGGACTGTCAATGTCTTGAATACTATATGCAAGGCGGTTTAGCTCTCTCCAAAACTGCTTTAGAAAAGTAGGCAAAAGCATCTTTACTCTCACAACCTGGCAGAAGGAGAGGGATAAAACACCACATCCAGCTGAGGCACTGATAGAAGATAAAAAGAACAGAAATGGGAGATAGGAAAAGGTAGCCTTGAGTACAAATTTAGGCCTTGTGACCAGCTACAGATGCAGGGGTGTTTTATGTTGCTTAGTCATTTTTCCCTCTCCTCCAACCCTCCTATTTTAAAAGAAAAACACTGGGGGTGGCTAACATTTTAGGTTCAGGTGGGCATATGACCAACTTATCATCATTCCAGGTCTATGCTTTACCCTGTTGCTTTCTGCTGGGTTCCCTGGAAAGTTGACCTAAATGCATTGCATCAGTAGGTTCTCTGGTCTTCTGGCTTCCGGTTGGTTTCAGCAACAAGGAGCATAGACAGAAGATCAGAGGAAGGAAGGCAGAAGAGCAAGATCAGGGTATTTATTCCTGTCTATAAAGTCACTGTGCTGTGGGCTGGCTCCATCCTTTCACCAGAAGTCATAGCTCTTGTCAAGCAGGTCTCCCACATAGCCATAGCTCCTAGTTCTAATAATGGCTTTCTTTCCTTGCCCCTTCAAGCCTATAGGTGGGAATGATACCCCATGTTACTAACACCAATGTATTTTATTATCACTTCTGGGTTCCTTACACCCTGCCCACACCTTTGTAAATAGTTCCTTTATTAAATCTCTTCTTAGATTAGCAAATTTGTGCAAATAAATTACTTTTCTGCTGGAGCTGTGACTAATACAGACAGGTTTCTTATAGGAACTGCAAGGGGGTTCAAGATCAAGTGAGGTTTTATGTTAAAAATATGTGTGAAGTTTTTTTGAAGAATATAATGACTGTGGAAGTTCAAATGAAGCATATTCAGTATGTACAGAAAAGGAGGTAAAACATATACATACGGTTTAAAGAATAATGATAAAATGAACACCTACGTGACCACTGCTATGATCCATATATAGAATATCGCTGTCTCCCAGAAGCATGTCCTCCGTACTCCTCTATCCCCCCCAACAAAGTCACCTTTATTCTGACTTTTATGGCAATCACTTTATTGCTTTTCTGCATTTTACGAACTAATGTACATTTTATTGCTATGTAAGCATCCCTTAAATAGATAGTTTCATTTTGTGTGTTATAGAACTTAACTATAATGGAATCATACTATAGAAATTCTTTAGTGTCTTGCTTGTTTTGCTCACTATTATGTTAGATGTACCCATGTTGCCCTAGTTCACTTTCACTGCTGTATGCTGTTCCATTGTAACAATAGTCAATCCTTTATTTATCTATTCTACTCTTGATGAATGTCTGAACTGTTTCCAGTTTCAGGCTATTTAGAACAGGGCTGCTAAGAAACTTTTTGTACTCATCTGCAGTACACAATCCAAAAGTTTCTCTAGGACAGTGGCTCTCAAACTGTTTTATCTCTACACCCTTAAAAATTATTTAGGACTCCATACAGCCTTTGTTTATGTGGATGGTATCTTTCAATATTTGCTGTATTAGAAATTAACACTGAGAAAATGTTTGAATATTTATTGATTTATGTTAACAATAATAAACCCATTACATGTTAAAACAAATAAGTTATATTTAATGAGAAAACTGTAAAGTTTGGGAAGATATTATGGAAGAATTTTTTATGACCTTGAGATATGTAATGTTGAAACAATACAAAAAGCAAAACCATAAAAAATTGATAAATTGGACTACATTAAAGAACTTCTATTCATGAAATGCTACCTAAGAGAGTGAAAACAAGCCACAGCATAGGAGAAGATATGAGCTACAGATATAACCAACAAAGGAATTGAATCTAAAATATAAAAAAATGCATACAGAAGAAATCAGTTAACCCAACAGAAAAATGGGCAGAAGATTTGAACAAGCACGTCACAGAAGACGGAATCCATATTTTCAGGGAAACCAATAAGTATATGAAGACCTGCTCCACCTTATTCTGCTCTTTAATATTGAGAGAAATGCAACAGAAAAACAAAATAAGGTATCAGTGCCATACCAACTGTTCGTGATAATGTGGAGTGATGGGGGGGCCGGCCTGGTGGCGCACTGCTACAGTGTGCCGCTTGGGAGCGTGGCGGCGCTCCCGCCGAGGGTTCGGATCCCACATACAGACTGGTTCCCGCTCACTGGTTGAGTGAGGTGTGGGTGCAGCACCGAGGGTTGCGATTCCGTTGCCGGTCCCGGTCCGGTACGGGCGCGACACTGAGGGTTGCGATCCGTTGCCGGACACGAAAAAAGACAAAAAGGAAAAAAAAAAATAATGTGGAGTGATGGGAATTCTTGTAGGCTGTTGATGGGAATATAAATTAGTACAACCTCTTTGAAAAAGAGTGTGGCACTGTCTAGTAAAGATAAAGTTATATATACCTTCTGACACTGCAATTTCACTCCTAGGCTTGTATTCTAGAGCCCCAGTTCCCAAAGAGTGGTCTGTGGACACCTGAATGTCCCCAAACTTTCTGGGCGTTTGTGAGGACAAAACTATTTTTATAATAATACATGTTTTTTTTTTTGTCTTTTGTCTTTTTCTGTGTCCGGCAACGGATCGCAACCCTCAGTGTCGCCCCCGTACTGGACCGGGGACCGGCAATGGGATCGCAACCCTTGGTGCTGCTCCCGCGCCTCGCTCAGCCAGTGAGCGGGAACCGGTCTGCATGTGGGATCCGAACCCTCGGGCGGGAGCACCACCGCGCTTCCCAAGTGGCACACCTATCCAACGCGCCACCGGGCCGGCCCAATAATACATGTTTTTCATTGTGTTAACATCTACACTGCTGGCGTGAAAACATCAGTGGGCGAAATTGCTATGAGCTTAGAATGAATCAAAACACTAGCACCAACTGTACCATAGTCATTGAATTCTTCAACAGTACTTACAGTCAAACAACATGCCAATTTAATTTAGGAATATCTTTAATGAATCAGTGAAAATTATTTTGCATAAATCTCAATTATGGAGTACACTTTTTTTTTCTAATGAGATTAATGGTGGTATTAATGAATGTGAGATTTTTGATGTTATATAAGGAAATGTGCCGACATTTGGGAAATCTGCATGACACAATGAACCAATATTTTCCAAATGACCAATGCATGTTACAAAATCATTACATTTCATTCAATGCGAAAGAGAAATCAATGGATTTTACTGTAACAGAATACGTAGTTCACTGCTGTGATTTCAGATTCCATGTTACAACTACTCTTTAATAAAATACCATTGCAATGTTGAATAGAAAGATGATAGTAGGCATCTTTTCATTTTTCCTTATTTCAAAGGAGAAAGCTTTTAGTATTTCGCTATTCTGCATGTTTGCTGTAGATACCCTTTATTTGACTTAAAATTTCCCTTTCATTTCAAGTCTGCTTGTTTTAAAAATTTATATATTGATTTTTTTTTTAAACCATTTGCTTTTTCTGAATATATTGAGGTGGTCACATGGTTTTTCTCCTTTTTCTATTAAAATAACAAATTACTTTGATTCATTTTCAAATGTTAAACCAATTTCATATTCCTAGGATAAACCTAATTTGGTTTTACGTAATATCTTTTCACATTGCTGGATTCAGTTTGCTAATATTTTGTTTCATATTTTTCAAGTTATGTCCATAGGTCAAAATAGTTTGTAATTATATTTTGTCACCCTCTCAATGATGAATTTTAATAT
This sequence comes from Galeopterus variegatus, assembly GCF_000696425.1. Lineage (NCBI taxonomy): Eukaryota > Metazoa > Chordata > Mammalia > Dermoptera > Cynocephalidae > Galeopterus > Galeopterus variegatus. Next base: position 599,342 of record NW_007727090.1, read on the forward strand.
CTTATGAGTTTGTGAATTATTCCCTTTTTTATTTTATGTGTTTATGCAGTATTAGCATATTTTGTTCCGTAAAAGATTGGTAGAACTCACAATAAATCCTTCTGATCCTGGAATGTTCTTTGTGGATTTTCTCTGAATGATTCAACTTATTTAATAGTTATAGTGTTATTCAGTTTTTTTTATATCTTTATAGGATTTTAAATGTTTTCCCCTAGGAAATTAGTCCATAATTTTCAAATGCATTGGCTGTAAGTCATTCATTATATCCTCTTATTATCTTTCTAATGTCTACAACATCTGGAGTAATATGCCCCTTTTCATTCCTGATTGTGTGTGTGTGTATTTTCTCTCTCTTTGTCGCTGTCATTGATATCACCAAAGATTTGACATCTTTGTTACTTTTTTCAGAAAATCACCTATTGGCTTTATTGTTCCAATTATATATTTCTTCTATTTCATGTATTTCTATTCTTGTTTGTTGTTTCCTTCCTACTACTTTGTTTGTGTTTATTTTGCAGGTTTTTTCCTAATATCCTGAGGTAGATGCTTGGCTCATTAACTTTTAGCCTTTTTCCTTTTCTAATTTTTTAAGTCTATAAATCAGCCCTGTAAGCATTTTTTAGCTGTACCCTACAAATTTTTGATATGTAGAATCTTATAATCATTCAGTTCATAATTAAAAAAACATAATTCCATTATGATTTCTTCTTTAATCCACAAGTTATTTAGAAGTATGTTTTTAATGTTCCAAACATATGAAGATATACTGCTTACCTTTTTATTATTCATGTATAATTAGATCACATTATGGTCAGAAACCATCCTCTGTATTATCTCAGTTCTTTAAAATATGTTGAGGACTGCTTCAATGACCTTGTATGAATCCATTTTTGAAATGTTTTGTGTGGACTTCAGAATATTTTTCTGCAGTTGTTGAATGACATATATATAATCTCTATTAGGTCAATTTTATTAATTGGCATTGTTTGAGTCCTTTAATTATTTTCTTATCTTCTTGCTCTTCATTATTAAAAGATAGATTTTTTAATTTTCCATATAATTGTAGATTTTTCTATTTCTCCTTATCATTCTTCTGATTTTCTCTTATGCAGTTTGAGGCTGTGTTACTAGGTGCATATACATTTTAAATATTTATATTTTCCTGGTTAATTGAAATTGTATTGTTAAAAAGTGATTTTTTCAATTTTCATAATTTTTATTGTGGTAGAATATATATATAACATAAAAGTTGTCATTTTAACTATTTTTTAAGTATACAATTCCCTTGGCATAACTTAGATTATATTATGCAACTATCACCACTATCTATTTCCAAAACTTTTTCATCACCCTAAACTGAAACTCATAATCATTAATCAGAAGTTCCTCATGCTCTCTCCCTGCCTGCCCCTGATAAATTCTAATCTATTTTATGTCTGTATGAATTTGCCTATTTGAGACATTTTATGTAAGTGGAGTCACACAATATTTTTTCCTTTTGTGTCTAGCTTATTACACTAAGCATATATTTTCAAGGTTCATCCATGTTGTAGCATATATCATAACTCATTTCTTTTCATGGCTGAATAATATTCCATTGTATGTATATACCACATTTTCTTTGTCCATCTACCTTCTGAATACTTGGGTTGTTTCTACCTTTTGGCTATTGTGAACAATGCTACAAGGAACATTGGTATTCAAGTATCTGTTAGAGTCCCTGCTTTCAATTCTTTTGGGTATATACCTAGAAGTGGAATTGCTGAGCCATATGATAATGCTATGTTTAGCTCTTTGAGGAACTGCCAAACTGTTTTCAGTAACAATTTTTGCCTTAAAGTCTTGTATTAGTTGGGGTTCTCTAGAGAAAGAATGAATAGGATATGTTTATAAATATATGAGAGAAAGAATGAATAGGATATGTTTATAAATATATGAGGTTATGTTTATAAGTATATAAATTAGGGGAATTTGTTCACGATATTATGAAGAGGAGTCCCACGATAGGCCATCTACTAACTGGATGCTGGTAGCATGGCTCAATCCAAGTCCAAAGCCTCAGAACCAGGAGAGCCGATGGTGTCCTTGGTGTAAGTCCTCGAACCCAAAAGTTGAAGTCTCGAGTTCTGATGTCCACAAACAGGAGAGCAGAGTGTATCCCAGCTCCAGGGATGATGGCAAGACCTACCTCCAAAATCCGAAGAGTCTCTGCTGTGATTCACCTGTAGGGACCTGCCAAAGGCTCCAAACAGTATGCCTGTCTAGCACTGATACCTCAGGGACCATTGGATCTGCTGGATCATATGGCCCAAGGGGCACAGCAGCTTGCACAGCAGTCTGGCCATATGGTAGAGAATGAGACAGCATTTCCAGGAGAAAAATTCAAGGGTGCAATGGAAAAACTGGTTGCATGGCTCTGAGGCAGCCAGGTGCTAATAGCCAACAGTGGGAGAAAGGCCCCAAAGGCATTTCAGAAGTTTTCCAGGCTACCCTTCCCATCACAGGCCCAGAGGCTGAGTGAGAAAGAATGGTTTTGGGGAACAGGCCTGAGGTCCCCTCCACAGGCTCACTGCCCAGGGCCACCTACAGAAGCTGCTTCTGACACCAGAACCTTAACTGCTCCAGCTGTAGCAAAATTGGCCCCAGGTGTGGATGGACCTGTAGCTTTGGATGATACAACCAAAGCCTTGGTGGCATCCACGTGGTGTTAAATCTGCAGGCTCACAGAAGGCCAGAGCAATGGAGGCTTGGGAGCCTTCACCCTCCTTTCAAGGATGTATGGAAAAGCCTGGTGGCCCAGGAAGAGATCTGTCACAGGGGCAGATTCACCACATAGAATCTTTACTAAAGCAATGCCAAGAGGAAATGTGGGGTCAGAGTTGCAGCAGAGAAACCCCACCAAGGCCATGTCTTATGGAGCTATGAGAGCAGCACCACCATGGAGACCCCAGACTTGTAGAGCTGCCAGTGTGTAACGCCAACCTGGGAGAGCTCAATAATAGCCTGAGACCAGAAAAGGCCAAATGGAAGACGTTAGAGCCTTTACCTAGGAAAATAGTAAATAAAAAACAGTACTGCATCCCTGAATGATTGCAGAGATTAGTGCTCTATCAAGAACTTGAAAGTGGCAGGGGTGGTGATTCCCACCACATCCCCATTCAGCTCTCCTATTTGGCCTATGAAGAAGACAGTAGGATCCTGTATAATGGCAACAGATTATCGTAAGCTTAACCAAGTGGTGGCTCCAATTGCAGCTACTGTACCAGATGTGGTTTCATTGCTTGAGCAAATTAACAGATCTCCAGGTACCTGGTATGCAACTATAAATCTGGCAAATGCCTTTTTCTCCATCCCTGTCCATAAGGCCAACCAGAGAAGCTGGTAAGGCCAGCAATACACCTTCACTGTCCTACCTCAGGCATGTATCAACTTTCCAACCCTATTTCACAGTTTAGTTCACAGGAATCTTGATCACCTTTCCTTTCCACAAGACATTACATTGGTCCATTATATTGATAACATTATGCTGATTGGACCTAGTGAGCATGAAGTAGTAACTCTGTACTTATTGATAATATACTTATGTGTCAGAGGATGGAAAATAAATCTGACTAAAATTGAGGAGGCTTCTACCTCAGTTAAATTTCTAGGGGTTCGGTGGTGTGGGGCATGCATGTTGAGGTATTCCTTAACAAGGAATAAGGATAAGTTGTCACATCTGGCGCCTGCTACAACCAAGAAAGAGGCGTAATGCCTAGGTGGCCTATTTGGATTTTCACATTCCTTAGTTGGGTGTGTTACTCTGGCCCATCTACCAAGTGACCCAAAAAGCTGCTAGTTTAGGGTGGGGCCCAGAACAGGAGAAGGCTCTACAACAGGTCCAGGCTGCTATGCAAGCTGCTGTGCCCCTTGGGCCATATGATCCAGCAGATCCAATGGTCCTTGAGGATACTGTCTGGAGCCTTTGGCAGGCCCCTACAGGTGAATCACAGCAGAGACTCTTAGGATTTTGGAGGAAGGTCTTGCCATCATCCCTGGAGCTGGGAAATATTCTGCTCTCCTGTTCATGGACATCAGAGCTTGAGACTCTTCAGCTTTTGGGTTCCAGAATTTACACCAATGGCACCATCGGTGCTGTAGATTGAGTGCCCCCCACAAACCTAATTGGGGCTAAATCCCTACTGTAACTGTTGAGAGTGGAAAATCCTATTACAGTAATTGAAAGGTGGGGCCTTGAAGAGGTGATTAGGTTGTAGGACCATGCTGTATAGTGAATGGATTAAAAATGGTGGTCAAGAGCATGATTCTGAGGGCTTTAAAAGGAGAGTGAATGAGGAGGTGAGTCTCTTTCTGCTTCTATCATCTGGCAATGTGAGACCCCTGTGTCTCTGTCACCACCACCAAGACCCTCACCAGATGTGTTCCCTGGACTTTGGACTTCCAGCATCTGACACTGTGAGCAATAAATTTCATTTTCTTACAAATTACAAATTACCCAGTTCCATGTATTATGTTATAAGCAAGAGAAATAGACTAATACAATTGGCTTCCCTAGTTCTGAGGCCTTCAGACTTGTACTGAGCCATGCTACCAGCATCTAAGACTTACAACAAGGACACCATCAGCTTCCTTCCTGATTTCAATTCTTTTGGGTATATACGTAGGAGTGGAATTGCTGGGCCATATGGTAATGCTATGTTTAGCTTTTCAAGGAACTGTCAAACTGTTTTCAGTAATGATTTTTGTGTTAAAGTCTATTTTGTGTACTATTAATATTAGAATGCCAGCTCTTTTTTGGTTATATTTACAGGGCATTAACTACTTCCATTTTAAAATTTCAACCTCTTTGAATATTTATGTGTTTTTTAAATCCAGTCTGAAAATCTCTTTTAACTGAAGTATTTAATCTATTTAACACTTTATTTAATTTTAATCAACTGATATTAATAACTAATATATTTTAAATCTATTGCCTTATGTTTTGTTTTTTCTTTGCCTCACTTTCCTATGTTTTTCTCTTTCTTCTCTTCTTTTGTATTAATTTTATTTTTTTAACTTTTTCCTGTAATGGTTTATAGGGTATATTCTCCATATCTATGCTTTTAGAGGTTAGCCTAAAATTTCTATATGTATACATAACCTATCAAGTCAAAAGTTAGTCAGTAATGTTATTCTTGTGCTAGATATCACAAAGACTTTAAACATTAACTCCATTTACTCACCTCCTAATTTGCATGCTTTATTTTTGTGTATTTATCTTATTTTTAAATCCCATAAGACATTGTTAATATTATGATATGCACAACAATGCATTGTTTAGATTTATCCACATATTTACCCCTCTCTTTGCTCTTCATTTTTGCTTGCACCTCAGAGCTCCTATTCTGGGATCACAGTCTTTTTTCCAGAATGACATCCTTCTGAATTCCTCTTAGCAAGGGTCTGGATAGTAGGAAATTCTCTGTGTTTCTATTTGTTTATAAATGTCTATATTATGTCCTCATTCTTAAAGGTGCTTTTACTAGGAATAGAATAATAGGTTAACAGTTATTTTCTTTCAACCCATGGAGGGTATCATTGTACTGTTATTTGGTTTCCATTGCTGCCACTGAGAAGTCAGTGGTCAGTAGAATTGTTGTTCCTTTGAAAAACATGTCCACCCATGTTCACCCATGTCCTACCTTCAATCTCTTTTTCTTTGGTGTTTATTATTTTTATTATGATGAATCTGGGTGTGAATTTCTTTCTTCCTTTATTTAGTCCTTCCTTCCTTCATTTCCTTCCTTCCATCATCTCTAAAAACTCACTAATGTTTTTTAATTGAAGCATAATTGATTATACATATTTTGGGGGTACGGTGTTGACTGCTTTCACTTATATACAACATGTGATGATCAAGTCAATATTATTATCATATTCATTATTACAAACAGTAATTGTTTTTTGTTTCCCTTACCCAATATCTTCCTAACTGCTCTCTCCCTCCCCCACCATCTCTAGTAAATGTAGATTTGCTCTCTCCTTCTGAAAGATCAACATATTGTTGTGGAACTTCTCTTCTCTTCTCTTCTCTTCTCTTCTCTTCTCTTCTCTTCTCTTCTCTTCTCTTTCTTCTCTTCTCTTTTCTTTCTTCAGAGAACATATATTTAAGCCTCTGCTGTTACTCTGATTTTCTGGTTTTTTGTTTCCCTTACCCAATATCTTCCTAACTGCTCTCTCCCTCCCCCACCATCTCTAGTAAATGTAGATTTGCTCTCTCCTTCTGAAAGATCAACATATTATTGTGGACTTTCTCTTCTCTTCTCTTCTCTTCTCTTCTCTTCTCTTCTCTTCTCTTCTCTTCTCTTCTCTTCTCTTCTCTTCTCTTCTCTTCTCGTCTCTTCTCTTTTCTTTCTTTCCTCCTGCTTGGGATTTGTTTGGCTTCTTGAGTGTGTGGATTAATTCCATTCATAAGTTCTGGAAAAGTTTAGGCCAATATTTCTTCAGATATTATCTCTGCCATATAATCTCTGTCTTTTCCTTCTAGAACTCTAATTAAATGTATGTTCGACTTTCTCACTCTGTCTTTCATGAATATTAATCTCTTTTTCATATATTCTATTTCTTTGAATTTCTGTGCTGCGTTCTGTAAAATCTTGTGACCTAACCTTCCTGTTCTCTATTTCTCTTTTCATTTGTGTCTAATATGTTGTTAAGCCACTGATTTTTGTTCTGTTTTCAATCTCAGTAATTATAATTTTCAGTTCTAGAAATTTGGTTCTTCTTAAAATTTCCTTGGTCACTTTTTATAGTTTCTGGTATCCTGAAGATATTTTCAAGCTTATCCTTTATTTCTTTAATAATAGTAGGCATAATTGTTTTATAATCTGTGTCTGATAACACCATGTCTGAAGTCTTTTTGACTCTGTTCCTACTCTTTTGTTTCTTCTAGCTCTCATACATGGTGCTTATTTTTTTATGTGTGCTTAGTTGTTTTTTACTGTGTGTTGCTCACTGACCTTGAAAAATTGTTTGTGTTAATACATTGAGGCCCAGGATGAAGGTGACCTCTTAAAATAGATTTGTATTTGTCACTTTTAGTCCCTAAAGTCTTCATCAACATGGTACTAAATTAAATTAAGTTTATGATTTGAGTTGTTTTGGACCACCACGTGGTTATAACTGCAATAATGCCGGCAAGTGATTACAAATTTTCAAGCATGAAATTGTTTCCCCATTGCATTGCTCAGCAGTTTCCTGTGGGTAGAGATTTGGGGAAAATGTAACCTTTGAATTCTCAGTTCTGTTGGTGGATTTTCTTTTGTATTTTACTCCTCAGTAACATAAAAGCTCAAGTTGGCAGGATTGGCAAATGCCCTCAGGACAAAAGTAGCTTCAGTACTCTGTATACTTTAGATTTTGTCCTGCTAGTTCTTTGTTGTCTTTTTAGTACTTTGATATTTTTAATATAGTTTTATTTTTTGGTAATAATTTTTAATATTTGATACTCTTTGCTGTGGATTGAATATCCCCCCAAAACTCATTGAAGCTTGATCCTCATTGTAATATGTTAAAGAGGGTGGGAAATCAGAGTATGGCAGTGTGGAAAGGTGGGGACATTAAGAAGTGATTGGGTAGTGACAACTATCCCCTTGTGAATGAATTAATCCATTTGTGGAGTAATGCGTTAATTATTTAGTGGGTTGTCATAGGAGTGGCATTCATGACTTTATAAGGAACACGTGAGCACGTTTAAGAACTCTTGCTATCTCACCGTGTGATTGCCTGCGTCACCATGAGACCCTTTGGAGATTTCCTACCCAGAAGAAGGCCCTCACCTGGTGTGCCCCCTGAACTATGGACTTCCCAGCCTCTGAAATTGTAAGAAATAAATTTCATCTCTTTATAAATTACCTGGTTTCTGTTATAAACAACAGAAGATAGACTAATACACTCTTTATCTTCAATCTAGCATTCTTAGTTGTCAGTCTCTGTAGTCAAGTGACAGATGAACTGTTCCTTGGACTGGCTCCTGGACTAGTATCCACTAAATCCTCACAGTTGCTATGTTTGGTCTTCTGCTGGTATCTATTGCTCAGGGCTATAGCATGGGTATTTCATAGGATGGTCATTTTTCTCTCCTTGGCTAGGACCTGGTGGTATGCCTTAACTAACTCAGACCCACCATGGTTCTCACTAGCACTAGACCTCTTTGGATCTCTGCCACATCTTCTGTTCATCTTCCTCTCCACTTCTGCTGTGGGATCACTTTAACCTCCTTATGACAGACCTATTATCTTTCAACTGAGCTGTGTTCTGTGTCCTCCACTAGAGATACAGGAACATCTGAGTCCCTTCCACACCACACAGGAGCTACTGGATGCTCAAACTGGGCCCTCTTTTTACCTGACTCCTCTGCGTCTTTCCTCTTCTGGGCCCACCCTCTTGTGCTGCTGACTCACCTTAAACAGTCGTTTCCGTCTGGAATCCCAAATAGGAAGTAGAAGAGAAGCCCCTCTGGCCTTAGCTTTCCCCTCCACCAATCTAATACACCTTCCTTCTCTGGGACTTATTCCTGGGATCAAGAAAACTTTTCAGGGCCGGCTGGTTAGCTCAGTTGGTGTTACAGGTGCAGCCTTATAACGAGGTCAAGGGTTTGGTTCACTGTACAGAGCTGCCAAAAAAAAAGAAAGAAAGAAAAAGAAAACTTTTCACTGCCTAGCTTTCGTAACTTGAACTCCCTTCTTCTACCTACAATCCACTAGAACAGGAAGGAAGAGGTCCAAACACTCCACTTCCTCAACTTCAGATCTTTGTCCCATCCTGGGACAGTAAGCTCAGTGGTCTGCTTAGGTGGATGAAGTTGTCTCCTTATACCATAAAAGAAACTCTGTGATCTAGTCAACCAGGTTTAGCCCTTGATATGTCAGTTGTAGGAAAAAGAATGTGAAAAATCTTTTCTCTCACACCTTTTTTTTCTGACTTTCTAAATCACTATTTTTTTTTTTTTTTTTTTTTTTTTTTTTTTTTTTTT
>NW_007727090.1:609256-643642 GCF_000696425.1 Galeopterus variegatus
CGCCGCCGCGCTTCCCAAGCGGCGCACTATCCAGTGCGCCACCGGGCCGGCCCCTAAATCACTATTTTGATCAAAAATCCTATTTTGGATACCAGAAGCTAATTTTTAACTCTTCCTTTTTAAATTCCTTTTTGTCATAGGCCTCTCCTTATGACATGGCAGTTGGTTTCCCTTGGAGCGAGTGATCTGAGAGAGAGAGAGAGGGAGAGAGAGACAAAGAGAGGGCACAAGAGCGAGCAGGAAACCATAGTTCCTTGTATGTCTTCGTCTATGAAGTCACACATTCCCACTTTTGCTTTATTCTCTTTATTAGAAGTGAGTCACTAAATGTAGCCCATACCCAAGGGGAGGGGAAATTAGGCTTTACCTCTTAAATGGAGTGTCAAAGAATTTGCAGCCAACTTAAGTCACCACAGCATTCAAACTTCCCTACTTCCTATGTGCCAGAGTGCAAAACTAGAGTATAACAACAACAAAACAGATTCCTTGCATATGGAGCTAAAAATCTAGTGGTACATGAACATGAAAATAGTTAACTGTTGTACACTGAGATATGGGTCCTAATTTCCTCCCATGTGACATGGGGGGCAATAGGTACTTAGGGGCATATGAGTCAAAACATATGAAAATGCTTTTGTACAAGTGTCGTTTAGCAAAAGTGATCAAGAGTGAGATTCCAGATCCAGAATCCCAGCTCTGCCACTTACCGGCAATGTGACCATGGGCAAGTTACTTGTCCTCTCTGTGCCTCAGTTTCCTCATGTAATATAAGAGAATAACTACCTACCTACAGGGTCCTCGTGAGGACTAAATGAGTTAGCACATGTAAAAGGCTCAAAAGGTGCCAGGAACATAGGAAGTGTTAATTATTACTTGTATACTGCAAGCTGCTTCTGAAATGGCAGGTGTTATTATTCTAATTTCTGAGACTAGGTACATGTCCTTTTCCCTGTCTTATTGAAAATGGAATTAACTTTCTTTGTTATATAATTTTAATGATATATTTGTTTTTTTTCTTTTTAAGCATATAACACATGTCGTAAGATGTGTATGTCGTTCATCTCTGCCCCCACCCACTCATCAATCCCACTTCCTTCCCCAGAGGAAACCACTTAACAGTTTCATGAATGTTTTTTCAGAACTGTTTCTACCTATTTAAAAGCTATGTCTTTTAAAAATTTTTTAACATAAATGGAATCATACTACACATATCATTCTACTACTTTACTTGTTTTTTTTTCTGTTATTTAACAGATATTTTCATGTTAGTGATTATAGCTTCTCATAACCTTTTGCATGTGTGTGTGTGGCTGGCAGTATGGGGATCCGAACCCATGACCTTGGTGTTATATCATAATTCCTTTTAATGACTATATTAAAATAGTCTGTAGGATGGATATACCAGCTTTAACTATTCATCTATTGATGGACATTCAGGTTGTTTCCAACTTTTTATTATAAACGATGTGTGATAAATATAAGCATTTAAACAGACTTTCTTTTTTTTTTTTTTCCCCTTTTTTGTCTTTTTTTGTGACTGGCAACGGGATCGCAACCCTCGGTGTCGCGTCCACACCGCACTCAACCAGTGAGCGGACCGGTCTCTATATGGGATCCGAACCCTCGGCGGGAGCAACGCCGCACTCCCAAGTGCCGCACTCTACCGAGTGCGCCACCGGGCCAGCCCTAAACAGACTTTCTAACCTTCAAAGATTTTGTGAATATAATGCTTCTTGATTGAGACTTGTTATGCTCATTGAATTTGTACAGCTCTAATGAAAACATCTATAGAATAATTAAACTTTTTAGCCTGACATCCAGGAATTCCTCCAAAGTGACCTCAAATTATTTCTCTAATTTAATCTTGTAGTACTTTTGCATAAACTCCATATCTAGCCAACTTGTCGTACTCAATGTTTCTAGAAAACACCATACACATTTCTGCCTTAAGGCCTTTGCCTAGACTTTTCTCCTTGCTGAGAAAGGTTTTCTGCTCCCTTTGGCTTTTCTCTCCTATCCTTCTGTGGTGGGTGACCATTCGATGTTCTATCCATCCCTTAGCGGTGGCTTCCTGTTTTCCTACCCTAATCACAATTGTTTAAATCAGGAATTGTCACCAAACCCAAGCTGTGCCAATCACAGTGTAAGTTCCCTGGGAACTTAGAAATAGGACCAACAGCAAAGGGTCAGCCTTTCTCCAGGTGGCCAGACCTGGGTCACCATGGGAGTCATGGAGTGGTTATCTGATCCATAGGGATCAGAGATGCAGCCAAAGTGGCTGGCAGAGATACAGGGTAAGACAGATCCACAGAGAGTAAACAAGAGACAGAGTCTGGATGCTTCCCCAGTATAGTACCTGGATCTTCTTCCTTCCTGGAGCCCAGGTACATTCCTGCTTTGGATTCTGTCAGATATTGGGCTTGCTTAAGCTGTTTTCCCTATTTACATTCATAAAACTGGGTCCCATATAGTTGTGTCCTTCTTTAAGGCTAAGCTCCAGTCACTATTGATCTATGAGGGCGTCCTTGTCCATCCCTGTCCCTGGCCTGAACCTGCATGCATTGGCTATTAGGTCTACTCACTTGGAACTTGAGCCACGTATTTTGGTCACTCTGTTTCAAAATCATGATTATCAGTATTACTAGGCAAGGAGGAATTGTAGGTAAGGAAGATAAAGATCAACATTTTTTCTTTTTAAAAATTTTAATCATCTTGGATGGATATTTCTAAGTCAGATGACAAAAATTTCCCAGCTTATTAAATTGAGTGCATTATTATTAATCATTTCTGGATGATTCAAGGTAGACACCTAATCCTAACCCTATGAAGATTAACATTGTATACACAAAGCATAATTCAGTGAGTCTACAGGTTCAGCTACTATAGAGTATCTGCTATTGAAACCGAATAAAATAAGCCACCTCTTTGAGAAAGGGAAATATGAAATCAGATATGAGTCCTCCTTTAAGAATGGAAACTATTTTAATTAAAGAAAAGCTATGAAGCAAGCCACCTAGACCTAAAGATATTTTCATATTTAGATGCTGAACTTGTAAAATATTTCAGTCTGTGCAGATAGGATGACTACATTTATGACTTAGTGAACTACCAATAGATCCTTACATGATTTATCAATTAGATTACTAAACACAATTTATTTAACTTTACCAAACTCAACTCTCCATCATATAAAACAAAAATTTTCTGTTGTTTTTTCGCACTTGTATGAAGAGATAAAATCTCTCCTGCCAGAAAGCCTGTATTCATTGTGTACTTCTGTGTTAGTATGGACATCAAGGTTGGTGAAACAGATTTAGTTGTGGAATGTCCTAAAACGGGTGTGGCTGGTGTCAGATCATGAGAGACCACAAATTATATTTACTGCTAAACTTACAATGATCTTATTTTGTTTCATTTGGTTTAGGGCTAAGCTTCTCGTTTCCAACAAAACCATCAGTGCAACTTTTCTATTTATTTTTAATCAAATACAATTTTTAAAAATTAATCATTCTCACAGATGTATGTAAAAGACATAAAATACATTTTAAAGAATAGAAATAAAGTGAACACTCTGTCCAGCCTTCTTCACATTAAGAAATAGAACATGGTCCATGTTGCAGGAACTCCCCAATTGCTCAAACCTCCCTATACCACTGAGGTCAATAACTTGATTTTTAGGATAATCATCTCCTTGGGGTTTTTTGTTTGTTTGTTTGTTTCTTACTTACTTATTATTATTTTTTGGCAGCTAGCTGGTAGGAGTATTTGAACCTTTGACTTTGGTGTTATCAGCACTGCTGCTGTAACCACCTGAGCCAACCAGCCAGTCTAGCCCCTTGGTTTTCTTCAGCTTTACCACTTGTGTGCATCCCTAAACAAAACAGTGTTTATTTATGTCTGTTTTGAACTTAGTATACACAGAATCAGAGTGTATGTTTTCTTCTGTTACTTGCTTCTCTCAACATTGTGTTTGTGTCATCTATATGGATGTGCATAGATGTCGGTTCATTATTTTCACTGCTGTGTAATATTCCCTTTTATGAATATATGATACTTATTTACATATTTAATTCCTGGTGGACATTTGGATTGCTTCAAGTTTTTTATTATTATGCATAATGCTGCTACGAACATTCATGTATATGTTTCCCAGAGTAAGAGTTCCTCGAGGGTATACAACTGGGCGCAGAATTGCAGTCATAGGATATGTACATGTTCAGTCTTACTAGGTAATGCCTAACTGTTTTTCAGAGTACTTGAACACATGTACATGCTTACCAGCACAGTGTATGAGTTCCCATTGTTCCACAGCATTTTCTACACTTGAATTGTCATGCTTAGTTTATCCATCTGTTGGGTATACAAAAATATTTGGGCTATACCTGTTCCCCAATGTTCATTGCAGCACTCTTTACAATAGCCAAGAGTTGGAACCAGCCCAAATGTCCATCATCAGATGAGTGGATACAGAAAATGTGGTATATCTACACAATGGAATACTACTCTACTATAAAAAAGAATGAAATACTGCCATTTGCAATGACATGGATAGACCTAGAGAGAATTATATTAAGTGAAACAAGTCAGGCACAGAAAGAGAAATATCACATGTTCTCACTTATTTGTGGGAGCTAAAAATAAATAAATAAACACACACACACACACACAAACACACACACAAAACCGGGGGTGGGGGGGAAGAAGACATAAAACAATTGCAATTCCTTGAAATTGATATGACAAGCGAACAGAAAGGACATTGTTGGGAGGGAGGGAGGTTTCAGTGATGGGCCACAATAATCAACCACATTGTATATCGACAAAATAAAATAAAATATTTAAAAAAATATTTTAACGTGGTTTTGCTTTGCATTTCCCTTCATACTCATAAGGCTGAACACCTCTTCATATGTCTAATGACTGAATTCTCTCTTTTGTGAAGTACCTGTTTGAGTCTTTTGCCTGTTCTTCCCATTTTGTGTTTGTTATTCATTTATTTTTATGTGTATTTTGTGTGTTTTTGATGCTACTCTTCTATCACTTTTTAAATGTGTTGCAAATATATATCTCTTCCCAATTGATGGCAGGTATTTTTGTCGTCTCTTGATTGATAAATGTTCTCAATTTTAATGTAGTTCAATTTGCCAATCTTTTCTTTTATGGTTTGTACATTTTATGTCTCATTTAAGAAAACTTTCCTGCCCCAAGATCATGAATATTTTCTCCCACATTACTTTCTAAAATATTTACAGTTTTGCCAAATTTTTAAATTCACCTGCAAATTATTTCTATGCATGGTGTAAAGTAAGGGTCCAATTTCATTTTTGTAACTATGGATACCCAATCATCCCAAAACCATTTACTGAAAGGTCCATCCTTTTTTCTTTATTCTTCAGTACTCACCTTTATATATGTGTGGATCTCTGTCTGGGCTCTCTCTTCAAATTCATTGATTTATTTTTCTATTCCTGCACCAATACCATACTGTCTCTATTACTATGACTTTATAAATTTTAATATCTGTTATGGCAAGTCCCCTAACTTATTATTATTCTTCAAAAGCATCTTGGCTATTTTTGGCTCTTTAAACATCCATATAAATTTTAGAATCAAGTTGTCAAGTTCCACAAAAAAGTCTGTTGGGATTTTAGTTGAACATTCAATTGCAGTTGAACATATAGATCAATTTGGAGAGAATTCACATCTTTAAATGTTGTTGTCCAATCCATGAACATGGGTGATGACAATGATAAGTATCACCTTATAGTTAAATTAATGTTAATAACAATTGAATTGAAATATCCTGAGATATTTTCTGTGCAAAAAAAAGTTAACACCAATTGTGTAATGGTGTTGAATGAAATATGTAATATATTAAAAAGTGTCATTTACTTCCAAATAGGTTGTTATTCCTAAGATCTGACTTAGAAAAGATAGTTTTTGTTTGTTCAAATGTTCTTTTTCTCAAGCAGCAAAGCAGGAAAATAACAGGGCCCAACAACTTGTGTTTCTAGAGTTCAGATTCAGTAACCTGGTATAATGGCAAGCTAGAAATCACAGCATGGGAAAAATACAGGCAATGATTTTTTTTTTTTTTAAGATGACCGTAAGGGGATCTTAACCCTTGACTTGGCGTTGTCAGCACCATGCTCACCCAGTGAGCTAACCAGCCATCCCTATATAGGGATCCGAACCCGTGGCCTTGGTGTTATCAGCACCACACTCTCCCGAGTGAGCCATGGGCCGGCCTCCAGCAATGATGCTTTGATCTCAGGAACATTGTGTGGGATTATCAAACCAGAATTAACAGATTCTATCTAGCCGCCTAGAATTTCAAAATTTTCTAGAAATTAGTATTCATCCCCACCTTCAAGAAACAAGAGGTAGAGAAGAGGTAGAAAAGACAGAGAGGCAAAGTTAGAGAATTGCCTCATTGTGGATGTATTTGGATGACCCCAAAATGAGACATTTCATAATTCAGTCTGTTGGTCTGTGCATCACTGGAAGCCCCAGCTTCTTCTTGGATAAGAACTTGTACTTGAATTGTATTATGATAACCATATTATAGTCATCATTGTCGAAACCATGTTTGACAACCCACAAAAGAATTAAGTTTTGCTCATGATTACCACTTACAGTTTTGATTCCTTTGATCTTCATATCTACTTGTCCAGCAATTCTGGTCCCTAAATCAGACATTTGGTATAGTTGGTCAGCCTTCAAACTTCAAAGATAACATGCTGTCCAGCCATTTGCAAGACTGTCACCGAAGTCTCTTCTGTTTGCACAGACTGCAGCTTGTCTATTCTGAAAGCAACAAACTGATTCCAAGCCTGAGTGAAGTAACTGCCCACCAGTCTTAGAGCAACCCTGATGGTCCCTAATGAATCCAGCTGTTCCTTTGCAGAACACCAAACAACTTACAAAAGTAAGGTTAGTGGGAACCTGGTATCTTCCATGCCATTTTTGGAGCAGCTCTGTTTTGTTGTCATCATCTTCATTTTGTGTGATTAAGAAGTGCTGTTAATTTATGGGAATAAGAATGAAAATGCCTTGCTAATGCCTTGCTTTGGCATTGCCAAATTTAGCATATTTGCGTACAGGTATTGGGATTGGGGGTTGTTCTTTTGTGTTTTGTATATTTGTTTTGTATGGGTAAGGAGAGGGAGTGGAGTGAGGCTTTGCAGAGATTAGTGAAGGAGGCATTTTATTTTCATAAAGAGGATAAAACACACTCACTTCATAATTGCAAGTATTTGGAGTTGAAACATGAGACAAATTCTATTCCTGCCTTCCACATTAATTAGCTAGGTGGCTTTGGGCAAGTCACTTAACCTCTAGGTTTCCTCATCTGCAAAATGAAAGCATTGGTCTATAGACAGCCATTTAAATCCCTCCTCCAAATATTCATTCACTCGATATTTATTTATTCAGTACTACTACTCGCAATGTTTTAACACCGATTCTTATAGAGCTCCAGATTGTGTCTCGCACGCTTTTAAAAGTCATTTCCCTTCCTTTAACTCCAGCGACTGACATCCCCAGAAACAAATCGAAACCCTTTTGCCGTCTGAAAATGTACACGGGAAAAAGAAACGAGTCAGTTGCAGTTACCCGGCGCCAACCGAGAGCTGGCGAGTCAGCGGGCTCGTGAACTTTTCTTTCTTTGTAAAGGGCAATCTCCACATTTTAAAGGGCAACCCAGCTCGCGAAGAAATGCAACCTATAGGGCTCCTGGGGTCAGGGCGCGACGCCCGACGGCACTTTCCTACACTGGGGAAACTTTTTCAGGCTCCAGCCGAGTCACGCGGCAGTTCCACGGTAGGAATTGTGCAACTGGGCGAGTCGGCTGGGCGTCCGGGGGTGGAAAAAAGCAAGGGAGGCTTTTAATCTGCCAACTTTTTTTTTTTTTTTTTTTAATTCCAGGTTGCCTCACGCTGTGCGAGACGCGAAGGCGGGGTTCCTGCTGGCCCCAAGCCTGGATCAGGGAAGCCTGGATCAGGGAAGCCTCGCTTGCCTGCAGGGACCCGGGACGGGGAAGCGCGTGGGTGCGTCCCCTCCCGTGTGCAGAGATCGGCCACTCGGGCGCTCCAGACTCGCACGCGGCTCGAGGCGGCACGGCGGGCGCGGACTGGCCACACTGCTCGAGGCTGGGAACTCCGGGCTCGCACTTTCCGTAAGAGCGTCGGGGCTTCCAGCGGTGCCGCGCCCCCGCCCCCGCCGGCCGGCTCGCACTTTCGGATGGTGACGCATCTGGCGGGGTCCGCAGGAGTCTGCGCGGAAACCCGGGGCCTCCCGGGGCCGCCTCCTGCCCGCCCCCGTCGAGGCCCGGCCCAGCGCCGCCCTTCCGCCCAGGGACAGCAGCTCGCCGGGCTCCGGACCCCGCGCCCCACCGAGTCAGGGTCCCGGGGTCGCGGAAGGGGCTAAGACAGGACGCATGACGTTCCCGGGCGCCGCCTGGGTGCAGGCGCGGTGATCAACGTTTGGTCATATCCATTACTCATGCCACTCTCCTTGTGACGTACATGCATACTATCATTAGCTTCACTTAGAAGTCAGGAAACGGGCCCCAAAAGATAACTTGCTTGAAGTCAGAGGCAGAGCTGCGAATCAAATCCAGGTTTGTCAAATCCAGGAGGATCATATTTCTCTTGGATCAGCCACTTCGCGCTTTCACTCCAGGGAGCAGCCAGCAGGTACCCGGCGGAACAAGTGAGCTGCGATCTGAAGCCCCGCTGCCCAGCGGCGGGGACATTGGCTTCTGGCTGGGGCTCACTCATTTGCCCAAGTGTGCTGTAAAAACTTTATCTATATACATAGATATATAAATATAGATATAGATATATATTTGCCATGTGCATTGTGAGGAGAAAAAGGTTGGAAAGCATCCTGCAGACCTTGAGCCTCTATTTTCAATCTAATGTTGAGATCAGGAACACCTATCATAAGGGGGTGTTGGAGGATTAAATAAGATAGTGTTTACATGGGCGCTAGCACCTTGGGGACCCTCGATATACGATTTTTCGCTCTTTTTGCAGAGCTCCCAGGGACCTCTGGGCACTCGGGCTCCCTAACACTGGAGAGGAGACCTGCGCGGTCATTATAAGTCAACACCTTCTCTGACAAACGACGAATTTAATATACTCAACCGGAAAACCACTTACCCTCATCCCCATCTAATTAGGAACAGACACCCATGGCTTCTTGCCACCCATCCCCCTTTTCTTCCCGGAAGCTTAAGACCAGCTCTGAGGCCAGAACGTGACTTCCTCAGAAACCCGATGGCGGTGGCGTGGGCGGGTACCTTCGGGAAGGCGAGGGGAGGAAGTCTAGTCACCGCGCTAGCGGAGAGGGGGGACACAGAGCGTGTGGCACGTGGCTGTCTCTACAGGGGGCGTCCCTGGTGGCTGGGGCGGGCCCCTTTTGGTAACTCCGGGAACAGCTGTAGCCAAGGAAAAAGATAAACCTGTGTGCGTGCGTGCGTGCGTAGTTCAGGTCATGGAATGTTCAAGTAAATGTAAACTAAAGAAAGAAGGAATGTGCAGGCTTTAGGATTCTCTCCTGGATGGACAGGCAGTCCTTCCATGGCAAGTCATTTCAGGGTCAGCACAGAATTTTGAAGGGAGTTTATCTTGAAAAGTAAAATAGGTTAGTGGAAGTTTTCTAACAAAATGTTGGGAATTACCCACTTTGTTTGGGTTTTAACAATCAGTGCTCACTAGAGCAGTTGTTTTTCCCTTCCAACACTCCATTTTGTGAACTGAAGCTAAAATATCTGGACAGGCCTTTCCCTTGGGCACCCTGGAATGTTGGGAATATGAATGGCCTCTTCGTAGTTGGAGCTCCAAAGGGAAATAGAAGCATGAAAGGACAGGACTCTGCTTTAGAAACAAAACCCTCCTTTTTTAAATCACAAAAACAATTATTACTCATCGTAGAAAAGTCCAATTTTTTTTCAGAACCAGAAAGAAGAAAAAAAAAAAATTGAAATCCTACCACCCAGGAAACCACTGTTAATTTGATGTATAGCATTATATGGAATCACACTGAACATGATGCTTTGTAACCTTTCTTCCTTGCATAAAATATCATGACATGACACTAAATATTTTCCACACCTGTTTTTAAGTGGCTATTTAGTATTCCATTATACATTTATTTAATCAAAACCTTCTTGAAAGACTGAAAATTGTGTCCAGAATTTTGCTATTTAAACAGCACTGGAGTGTGCAGCCTCGTAGCTAAATCTTTTAGCACATTCTTGATTGTTCACATAGGTAAATTTTCTAGAAGTGGTCTTGCTGGGTCCAGGCATAAGGATTGCTCCACAGTGACTCTTTAAGCTCCCCCCCTCCCCAGTGTTTCCCCTGACTTTCTATACCATTTACTCACCAAGAATTTATTGAACACCCATCACATGCCAGTCATGACAGCATACAGAGATGAACATATTGTAGCACAGAGATGAACAAATCCATTGTAGTTCAAGGTGCAGTACATACTGTCAGAGAAAGCTTTTGGTAGCCAGGTGCCCAGTTTGAGGAGGGTCCTGCAGTACCAGTAGACTTTCTTGAGACCAACAGATTATAGGTGAGAGGGGATTAGTGGGGAGCACTAAAGAAGGATGAGAAGGGCAAGGAGACAGACAAGGGGAATTTCCTCTATAGAAACATGGTGCTCTGAGACTCTGATATTTGTTCATTTATTTGGGAAAATTGTGAGATGTCTTATGTGCTGTACCAAGAGTAGAGCTGGGAAGGAAGGCAATGATATAAGGCAAATAAATAGCCTATTATGTCATGCTAAGAAGATTTGGACTTTGTTCACATATCAGTAGGAGAAAGTGATTTATGAATCCTGCAAGGTCATGATGAAATAGGATCCCACGCTTAGTGAAGGGCACTGTCCTCAGTGGACCTCCAGAATCACTCCTGTGGAGAGAAAACAAAGGATAGGAAAATTTACAAGGGAAATATCCCAAAAAGGGTTGAAGTGAAAGCTGCAGAGAATCAGCCAAATTGACTTGTAGTAACTATCATGTCCATCACATTTAAGAGCAGGCTGTTGTTAACAAAAAGAGGACCACTGGATCTGCTGAAGAGGAAACAGAGACTTTCCTTTTCTAAAAAAGAAAAAAAAAGGTGGGGGAAGAGACAATCGGCAGATTGGGAAACATAGGCCCTGGCTGGATTGGAGACAAGCATTCCCACAAACAAAGGTGCAAGGCTAGTGAGACAATCGGCAGATTGGGAAACATAGGCCCTGGCTGGATTGGAGACAAGCATTCCCACAAACAAAGGTGCAAGGCCTTTGAATTTATGCCTTCCAATATCAGGTTCATATGAATATTCAGTGAGCTATGAATATTTATGGAGAAGGCTGTATATGTGCAATGAGTGGACATATCACAAAGGTATGTTACTGGGCAGGCTCTATAGACTGGCCATGGCTGGTTTTGATGTGGCCTCTCATCAGGGAAGAGGGAGAATGTACTTGGCGTCCTTTCTGTCTAATTGGAGCCACAATGGGCCCTCGAGAATGAGAAGGAGGGAGTCGGTGGCTGGTGCCAGGTGGACTTGTTGAAGATCAGCATAGACTTCCCAGCTATAGCTGATTTGGCCTTATCTTCTGAGAGTTGCCTTTGCTTAGTCACAGAAAAGAAAACTTTATAACAGTAAGATATGTACTTGCAGGCTGAGAAATACGTCTGCCCTTTCCCTTCCTGTGGCCATTTGGTTTTAATCAGTTTGAATGTCTCTTTTAACCACAGTGAGTCCATTTTGTCTATCCTTTGGAGTACATTTAACCCTGTACTTATCATTGGTAAGCTGGGTCATGAAAAACCTTTTCTGTTTCTCTACTTGAAAGAGAATGGCCTTAATACTGGCACATGCTAAGAGATTACTGCAGTTTCCTATCAGGGAAACAAATCCAAGCCTTCCAGTAAGACTAAAAACATGTTGCATAGATTTTAGTATGTGAAAGCCTTGTGCAAACTGTAAAGTAGTATTCAGTGAAAGATATTTCTAGGAGGTGGTTTAAGAAAAACTTGTACTTATAGGCAAAGGGTCAAAAACTCAAATGCTTACTGAGACCAGGTAAGTAAATACTTTTCAGCAATTCTGGAAAATTCTCAGCTATAGTCTCTTGGAATATTTCTTCTCCCTCATTTTCTTCATGTCTTTGGAGAATTCTGATTACATGTATATTGGACCTTCTAATTATATTATCCAGCTCTTATAATCTCTTTCATATTCTGTATCTTTTTATACTCTCTGGACTGCATTTACGACAGTTTTTTAGGATCTAACTTCCACTTCATGAATTCTTTCTTCAGCTATGTCTAATCTCCTTTTCAACTTGTTCAAGTTTTTAATTTCTCTCTCTCTCTCTCTCTCTCTCTCTCTATATATATATATATATATATATAATATATGTATATATATTAAGCTATGTCTAATCTCCTTTTCAACTTGTTCAAGTTTTTAATTTCTCTCTCTCTCTCTCTCTATATATATATATATAATATATGTATATATATTATATATATATATATATAATTCCAGAAGTTCATTTCAAATCTGTTCAGAAAATTTTGTATAATCTCTTGTTACTTCTTCATATTTACAGGCTTTTATTTCTTGAAACAAAAGTTATAAAGGTAAAACAATCCCTTCTTTGTATTCCAGGCTTCCATCAACAGGAAGCAAAAGGGATCCCTGAAGTAATGTGTGTTTCAGATAAGAACATTCCTTTCCTACCCCTTATATAAGCATTGTTAGGAATGAAGAAGGCGGCCTAGGGCTCTGTATGCTCTGGAGAAGAGACTCCTACCCCCCACATCCCCCATACCACCACTATCTATCTTACAACCATTACAGTCCCATAATGCCATTGTCCCCATTTATGTCAGTCACACAAGGTCATCTCTCATACCCAAAACCAATCCCTATGTGGCTCTGACAGTGAGATATCTCTACTATAGTACTCCACATCTCTCTCCTAGACTTTTTTTTTTCTTTACCACCTATATACTACATATTTTATTATTTGTTTGTTTCCACCTCTTAAAACGTAACCTTCATGAGAGCCAGGGTGTTTATTTTGTTAGCCACTTTATCCTCAGAGCTTAGAACAGTACCTGACAATTATGAGGTATTCAAATATTTGTTGAGTGAGTTAGTATTACACATTCTTATTTAATAAACATTCTTTAATAACTTTAATAAACATTCTTGTTTAATCACTGCAGGTGTGATTTTTGCTATCTGTTGATACTGGCTTTTACTTGTGTGTTTTGGGGATTTTGACTCTGAGTTCATAACCCTTGGATTTTATCTGCCTAAATTCTTTCAGGTATAGATAGTGAAGTTTTGCATTCATCCAGAGATCACTCATATTTACTTTTACTAGTTGCCTGGGGTAACTACTTACCCAAGACCAAATTAATAATTCTATTTTTTTTTTTTTAATTTTTTGTTTTTACCTACATAAGTAGGGTGGATTGGCCTACAAACCCATGTGTGTAGGCATATTAGCTTTGGATATAAATTATCAAAAGAAGAAATATATATACATTTCCTCTACCATGTGCCAAGGTACAGATGGGCACATTTCCTTGTTGTCCCTTTCTATATAGTAGGTTTCTTTCCTGTTCACCATTATACTGGAGGTGTAGCCCTTTTTGGGTTTTGGCTTTGTTTGATTTCCCCATCTTAGGTGGGCTTTAGCTTGAGCTGATTTCTAAAAACCCAGTGTTTTTAGATCTTCAGATTTTTCAAGAATAATTTGATTTTTCTGTGAAATCAGAAATTTTAAAATGCTGGCAAACAATTAAAAAAAATTTTTTTTAATGTGCTGGGAAAAAAATCACCATGGTCCATATTTGATCTTTAGCCCACCTAAAGATCAATCTTTATTCTAGACAGACTACACAATCAGCCCCTCAATCAACCCGTATGTATTGTATTAATACAATGCAGAATGCATTCTCTTAGAATGCACCTGTTAGATACAATAGCCATAGATGTAGTGGGACAAGTCCAATTTTAGGTTTCTGCTTTTTTTTTTCTCTATAAATGTAATGATCAGGTCATGTGTCTAGATTTTTGGCTCAGGAAATATGGTCACTGTTATCTACAGTACAGGGAAGTGTAGGGTGTAGTCCCTGCACTCAAAGATTTTATGTTCTATACAATATTGAATGTGTGAGATGGATTGAGGAAGAGCAATTAAGAAATCACTGCCCCAGTCTGGGTCTGCTTTAAAGGAGACTTAATGAGGGTGGGCATGATGTCACTACAAGAAAAGGGGGAGATATCAAATATTTAAAAGATGATGTGACAGGAGTTGATAACCCAATGAATGTGGAGTAAGAATAATGGAGAAATGATACTTTGCACTTACGTGAATGGGAAAATTCTAACCAAGCATCATGTTTTGTGACCATCTGAAGTGTATCTTCAGTGATTCTTCTGAAGGAAAGAAAAAAACCCCAATGTCACTTTTCTTTAGGTTTGTTAATTTCTTGTGCACTAATGGCAATATGAAAGATTTTCTAATCTGTAAAAGGCTCAACAAGTGTAATCAGTTTTTATATAACGAGAAATCTAAGTATTAGGGGAAATATTTTGGCCAATAGATTCATGTATATTATTCTTTTCTAGTATCTTTTTATCATCAAAGGATTGCCTTCCTTCTTAAATAAATACAAAAAATATGCACAGGCACATCAAGATTTTGAAATATCTATAGGCTTCTCGTGTTGAAAAGCTTTATTGAAATAAACCGCCAATATTCTCCTAACTGAATGCTATTAGTGCCATTTAGGGCATTTCACTGATTGTTTGAAGGGGCTATAGGGAAATTGATGACATTAAGTAAAATAGATTATGGATCACTTTCAACTCTCATATCTTGGTGGGCCTGCTAATGGGAGTTTTGAGCATAAACTTTTGTGCTAAAGATATATCAATCTCCTAATCATTGCAGTAGGTTGCAAATGGGTTTTAACTTTAGGAGTTACTGGTTAATTGGTTAGAATAATTGCCTGATTGTAAATGATTAGCACCTAACAGGTTTTATGTCCCTTTCTTCTGCCCCTTTATAGCACCAGAATGATGGGACACTTATCAACAGCCTCGTATAAGGACAACATTAGGAGAATTTTGGTTGTGTATGTAAATTCAAGACACAACACAGGAATCCAGATAGAGTTACGTTTGTTTAGCACTTTAGAAATTACCAAACACTCTCACGTGTTTGGCGTCATATTTGAATCTCGCTGCAATTCTTCCTGAGAGGAGGTAGGGCAGTCCTGTTAACCCAGTTTAGGACAACATTAGGAGAATTTTGGTTGTGTATGTAAATTCAAGACACAACACAGGAATCCAGGTAGAGTTACGTTTGTTTAGCACTTTAGAAATTACCAAACACTCTCACGTGTTTGGCGTCACATTTGAATCTCGCTGCAATTCTACCTGAGAGGAGGTAGGGCAGTCCTGTTAACCCAGTTCAGAGACTGATTATCAGAGCTGCACTGAAGTTTCTTGTCCAGTGACACAAGGCTCATGTGTATGAAAACCAGAACTCAAACCTAGCTCTTACAAGTCCACTGCTTTATCCTGGGCTCCAAATTGCTTCTCAGCCATTTGGTTTAACAAGTGTTCCTTCAGGGTCCATTATGTGTGTGGCTTTATCAGGCTCTGAGAGTGGCAAGAGTGTGCAACATTGCTACAGCTCTCAAAGGACCTCAAGTTTATTGATCAAGATTTGTGTACATATTAAATGGCTACAGCATGAATTATATTTTTATCAAGTATTTTAGGAATGTGGAGGAAGAAGAAAGCATCATGAGCTTTTCATTGAGGAAAATTTCATAGAGGAGGCCTGTGGGTATTCATAGATGTTCTGCAATAAATAGGGTAACTAAAGAGCTAATGCTTGAGAACCTACTGTGCGTCAGGCACTATGCTAGGTACTTCTCATACCTTCTCTCATTTAAACCTCTTTGTAATCCTCCAAGGTAGGTGTTATATTGTCTGCTTTACAGTGCTTAAAGAGGCGGGAGACTTGTCCAATGCAAACTGTAGAGGGCATAGTCAAGATTTAACATGGGACAACACTGCCCCAACTCTTAACCACTACTATCCATGATTTTATAAAATGAATTTAAAAATCCAGCTTTTTGTATGCAAACTGTGTCCAGTCTCCCAAAGCAGAACAAATAGAGTTCCCCTTTCCCTTGATATGTGGGCAGGTCTATGAAAGACGAGATCTATTATGTTCTACATTCTCACTTTATAGAATAAAGTACTGGTCCACAAAAAATTACCTTTAAACTTCAAGATAACTGTGAAAAAGTGAAGTAGCTAACCAAACATTTTGTTAAACTTTGGAAAACAAAACAAGAGAGAATGTAAGTACAGAGGAGATTATCCGATAAGCACATAAGGCTGGACTCTTTTAAAGAGACCCTGTCTTTGTGGGCTAACACTTGGGGGACAGTTTGCTTAGGAGGTTGAGATGCCACACCTTTGTTTCTCGAACCCTTGGGAGATGATCCAGGAGAAAACTCATATCCCTGCACAAGTCACTAAAGCTATCAAATATGGTTTGTTTGTTCTTTCAAAACCTTGTATTTAATGCACCTTTTGTACATAATTTTGTACTCATTTTATATTAAAGTTTTTCCCCTAATGCCCTGTTTTTTATGCCAAAAGTGTTTGTCGACACTGTGGCGGTTGGCCAGGGCACAGTACTGGTTGGTGCACCTCTTTCCACAGGTATGCCAAAGAGCATCGACTAGAAAGACTTTAAACAATTGGGAGAGAAGTGGGCAACATTAGGTCACTGGGCTCAAAGGAGGAAGGTAAGAATACGCTAGAAAATTAGGCGGAGGATTAACAGACATGAATAATTAGGGTTTTTAAAATTGTGGTAAAATATATATAGCATAAAATATGCCATTTTAACCAAAGTGCACAATTTGCTGACATTAGCTACATTCACAATTTTGTACAACTGCTACTGCTACCACTACCTTTTTCCAAAATTTTCCCATCACTGCAAACGGAAACTCTGTACCCATTAAGCAATAACTCCATTCCTCCTCCCTCCGGCCCCTGGAAAGCTCTAATCTACTTTTTGACTCTGAATTTATCTTTTCTAGATATTTCATATATTTCATATAAGTAGAATTATACAATATTCGTCCTTTGGTGTCCGGGTTATTTTCCTCAGCATTATGTTTTCAAGGTTCTTCCATGTTGTAGCATGTATCAGAACTTTACTGCTTTTTATGGTTAAAAAATATTCTATTGTATTCATATACCACATCTTGTCTATTCTTTCATCTCTTGATAGACACTTGGATAAACATCTTTTGGCTATTGTGAATAGTGCTGTGATTAACATTATTATTGAGTCCTTCTTCTCAATTCTTTTGAGTATATACCTAAGAGTAGAATTGCTGTGTCATATGGTAATTCTATATTTTTTTTGAGGAACTGCCAAACTGTTTTCCACAGGGACTGTAACATTTTCTATTCGCACCAGCAATGCATGAGAATATCAATTTCTTCACATCCTTGCCAACATTTGTTATGTGCAATTTTTTTTATAGCCATCCTCATAGGTGTGAAGTGCTACCTAATTGTGGTTTTGAGTTGCATTTCCCCAATGACTAATGAAGTTAATTTTTTTTTAATGTGCTTATTGGTATTTGTATATCTTCTTTGCCCTTTTTAATTGAATTGTTTTTTTGTTGTTGAGTTGTAGGAATTCCTTATATATTTTGGATATTAAACCCTTATCAGATATATGATTTGCAAATATTTGCTCACATTTTGTGGGTTGTTTTTCCACATTATTAATAATGTCCTTTGATATAGAAGTTTTTCATTTTTATCAAGTTCAGTTTATCTATTTTTTTTCTTTTGGTGCTCATACTTTTGTTGAGATATCTAAGAATCCATTGCCAAATCCAAGGTCACCAATATTTATCCCTGTGTTTTCTTACAAGAGTTTTATTTTTTTTAGCTCTTATATTTAGGTCATTGATCCATTTTGAGTTAATTGTTATATGTGGTCTATATCTCTGTCCTTATGCTAGTATCACACTGTTTTGATTACTGTAGCTTGTAATCAGGTTTGAAATCAAGAGGTGTGAGTCCTTTATCTTTCATCTTTTTTATTCAGAATTGTTTTGGCTATTCCAGGCCCCTTGTAATCCCATATGAATTTGAGAATAGGCTTTTCCCATTTCTGGAAAAAAAAAAAGCCGTTGGAATTTTGACAGGGATTGTGTTGAATCTTTAAATCACTTTGGGTAGTAGTGCCATCTTAACAATATTATCTTCCCATCCATGAATGCAGATGTCCTTTTACTTATTTAGGTTTTCCTTAATCTCTTTCAGCAATAT
Organism: Galeopterus variegatus; assembly: GCF_000696425.1. Taxonomy (NCBI): domain Eukaryota; kingdom Metazoa; phylum Chordata; class Mammalia; order Dermoptera; family Cynocephalidae; genus Galeopterus; species Galeopterus variegatus. Next base: position 627,679 of record NW_007727090.1, read on the forward strand.
TTTATGGTTTTCAGTGTACAATATTTTACCTCCTCAGTTAAATTTATTCCTAGGTATTTTATACTTTTTGATGCTACTGTAATGTAAATGAAATTGCTTTCTTTTTTTCAGATGTTTATTGCTGGTATATAGAAACACATTTGATTTTTGTTTGTTGATCTTGTAACCTGCAACTTTGCTGAATTCATTTATTAGCTCCAGTGGCTTGTTTTGTATGGATTCTTTGGATATAGAGATATAGGGATAGTGTTACTTCTTCCTTTCCTATTTGGACGCCCTTTCTTTCTATGAGTTCTGGCTAGAATTTTCAGTTTGATGTTGAATAGCAGTGGTGAAAGCAGACATCCTTATTCCTGGTAAATAAATTTAAATAAATCTGATCATTCAGTTTTAAATGACTGAATTAAAATGGTGAGGGTGGGACCCTAATCCAATATGAGTGCTGTCCTTATAAGAAGAAGAGACACCAGGGTGTGTGTGCACAAAGGTACAGCCATTTGAAAAGGCAGCAAGAGGGAAGCCATCTGGAAGCCAAGGAGGGAGGCCTCAGAGAGGCCTCTGCCAGCACCTTGATCTTGTACTTCCGGTGTATTAATTCGTTTCTGTTGCTTATAACAAAATATATGGAACTGGATCATTTGTAAGAAAACAAAATGTATTGCTTACAGTTTCAAGGCTGGGAAGTCCAAAGTCCAGGGAACACAACTGGTGAGGGTTTTCTTTGGTGGTGGCTTTACAGCAATGAAAGGGTCTCACATGGCAGAAAATGGTGGAGCAGAGAGAAAGTCTTTCATGTGCTCTCCTTTTAAAGCCCTCAGAACCACACCCCTGACCACCATTATCAATCCATTCACTAGGCATGGTCCTCAGGATCTAATCACCTCTTCGGTGCCACCTTTCAGTTACCATAATAGAATATGTCACCCTCTTAACAGTCACAGTGGGGATCAAATTACTGATACATAAAACTTGAGGGACACAATCCATATCATTTGCCCCTGTGACACATCTCTTTCTGGGTCCCCAGGTTTTTCCATACATCCTTTGAAACTGGGGTGGAGGCTCCCACGCCTCCACAGCTCGGCCATTTTGCGAGCCTGCAAACTTACCATGTGGATGCCTCCATGGCTTCCGGCTTGTATTTTCCAAAGCTGTGGGTCCAGCCATACCTGGGAACAATTTAGCAACAGCTGGAGCAGCCAAAACAGCAAGGGTGCTGGTGCTAGAAGTAGCTTTCCAAGTTGCCCTGGGCAGCAAGCCCATGTATGGCACCTCAGACCTGTTCCCTGAAACCATTCTGTCTCCCTAGGCCTCTGGGCCTGTAATGGAAGGGTTAACCCCAAGGCTTCTGCAATGCCTTCAGGGCCTTTCCCCACTTCTGTTGATAATCCCTTTCTTTTGTACTAATTTTCTTAGCACCATTGCATTTTTAATGAAAATGCTCTCTGCTCCTCTACCACATGGCCAGGCTGCAAATTTTCCAAATCTTTACTCTCTGCTTCCCTTTCAAATTCTGGCTTTACTTCATGCCTTTGCTGCCAGCCATGTGGCTTCCTTAATGCTTTGCTGCTTAGAAATTTCTTCTGCCAGATACCCTGGGTCAGCACTTTGAAAGTACACATTTTGTAAAGCTTTTGGGCATGAATAGAATGCAGCCAAGATCCTTGCCAGTTCATAGCAAGGGTGATCTTTGATCCAGTTTCCAATAAATTCCTTCTTATTTCTATCTGAGACCTCCTTAGAACGGTGTTTACAGTCCATATTTCCATATGCATTCTGGTCACCATCATTTAACCAGTCACTAAAACACTCCAAACTTTCCCTGGTTTTCTTGTCTTCTAAACTTTCACAAGCATCTAAGCTTTTCCTAGCTTGTTCACAACACCCAGTTCCAAAGTTGTTTCCACATTTTCAAGTATTTGTTGTAAGAAATACCCCACTTCTCTGGTACCACTTTTCGGTATTAGTTCATTTCTGTTGCTTATAACAAAATACATAGAAGGTCTTTTTCTAGGGACTTTTCCCAACTGTTTTTGCAAAGACTGGTTTTTTTGTCATGTGGTCACCAAAGTCTCTGTCCCTTAACTTGTGTTCAGTGAGTGTTTTGACAGAATTTTACTAGAATGCCGGGAGCTAAAAAGCAAAATAAAACAAAAAGACAATTAAAAAACACCTCTCTCAGTCTTTGCAGATTGGGTCTGTGCCGGGGCTCTCCTTCAACACTTAGCCAGACTTGCATTGATCTTAGGACTCAGCCCGAGCCAGTGAGCGCACCAGCCATCCCTATATAGGATCCGAACCTGCGGCCTCGGCGCTACCAGCCCTGCACTCTCCCAAGTGAGCCACGGGGCTGGCCCTTCAGGTCTTTTCTGAGCGAGTATCTTGCCAGGGGTAGGATCCGAACCTGCGGCCTCGGCGCTACCAGCCCTGCACTCTCCCAAGTGAGCCACGGGGGCTGGCCCTTCAGGTCTTTTCTGAGCGAGTATCTTGCCAGGGTCATGTGCATGGCTTTCTAAATTTCCCATATACACAGATGCTTTTGATTGCCCTAACTTCCCAAAGAAACTTTCTTGTGGGCTTTTCCTCCCAGGCTTTAGGTGGTTTATTGTATGTCTGAACTGTGATCTTTTGCCTCAGAAACTGTTCTGCCTTACAATGTTTCAAGCAATGCCTGATGCTTTTCCAGTCTGGGTTAATTCAGAGTTAGGCAAAAATAGATGAACACCTGTGCCAGTCCTTCAGATAGCCTCACACAGGTTAGAACAGATCTACACAATAATTTGCAAATAAAATCTGCTCTGCTTCTTCTGGAATCAGCAACCATGGCCCCATCCTGTCAATTTGGGCTGCTATATTCAGAACTGTTGCTAAGCCTGGAGCATGTGGGGTAAGAGCAGGTAAAAATGCCACAAAACTCTCCTACCATTTTTTAAGTTGAATTTTTCTTGACTTGGCATTCACTTGGTTGCCATAAGGACTTGGACTTTTCCTGCAGAGTTCTGACAAAGTTGATTCTGACAGCTTCTACTTGTTTTTTGATGTTTCTTTGGCGGGACAGGAGCTTGGAGATGCCTACTCTGCCATTTTGCTGACCTAATTAGAGGTGTGAAATCTTAAATTTAGGATATAAATAGATTTTTTTCTGATGTAAATTTTAAAAAAATAAAACATGTTACAAATAATTAAACAGTTATGTGCATGAACTTGGGAGGCAGATAGTCTGAATTTTAGTCCTGCCTTTGCCACCAAAAAATTTGTAATAAGTTATTTAGTTATTTAACCTCTCCAAACTTCAGTTTTCCACCTGTAAGGAAGGAGTAATTAGAGGACTACTTAGGATCATTCATTGTAAAAATTACTGGTGTGCTTGTAAATGTTTAACACTCAGCTCTCAGAAGGAATGGGGTTGGGAAATCCTGATTATAGTGTTTGCCAGTTTCCATGTTGCAAATATTCCTGACATGGCTGATATTAAGATGTCAATGTGAAATCATCCAATGTAGAGTTCAGAAGACATGCACCCAAATGGCTCTTATGAGCTAGTGGGAGCAAACTGCAGGACATCACTTTAAAAAGTGCAAGGTACATAATAAGTGATCCATCAATAAATATTATCATCTTCAGTTGCCTTTAATAAAAAGAATACAATAAAATGAAAATAGAATGATTCCTGAAAAGTCAAGATACATAATCTCCTCTTTATTGCCCTATGTCCTAAAATACTTTATATTCTATGTATTGTGGAATGTTATTCCCAGATGGTCTTTCTTCTGTGAGAATCACCTTTGATATTCTCTTTCTATCTCTAGATCTTGCATTACGGTTTACATTGAACACAATCACAGGGAGAATAGTCTTTGCTCACAAGTCTGCCTGCCCTGCTGACAACTGGCCACACCTGGAAGGACTTGTTACTAATTGATTAACCTATTAACCTTGCAGGCTGCGAAAAAAACTTAGAGGTATCATCCTGCCTTGGCTTCCTGGTTGCCAAGATATTTTGGCTGATATTAGCCCTGTCAACAGTCACCAGCGAGCCATGCCCTTGCCTTGAAGGTGTGCATAGATTGCCCAACCACCCTCACCAGGCAAACAATTCTGCAAATGTTATATCCTTCACATTACTGCTCAGAACCAGGCTCAGGCAAGTTTGTGCAAAGACTGTTGGGAAAGTGAAAGAAAATGGTCAGGGCCCCTCAGATCTTCAGAATCTTGCCGAGCATTTGATGTAAATATGCACATGTGCCCAGGTGTTCTTTGGTTATTGTCTAATGTAATTGCTCATTTGCACCCAGGAGTCTTGGGTTATGAACTTAATTATAAAGGATGAGTGGCTCTGATATATGCCCCCCCCCCTGCCCTCGGGATGCTCCCTGGGGGGAAGGCATGGGGAGGCCACTACTGCTGCTGGAGGCTGTTGCTGCCAGGGCCGCCAGGACCCTCCAAGAGGCTGCCACCACCACCAGACCTGTGAGCTGCTGGACCTGTAAGCTGCTGCTGCTGTTGCTGAGGATTGAGCTCATGTCATCTGCCAATGGCTCCCAGGATCTTTTCCAATTACCTAGCATGGACCTGTGTGTGAGGGATCTGGTGACCCAACCTGGCATGTGAGGGGTCTGGTGACACAGTCTGTACAATGGGTTTGAAGGGTCTGAGCCCTAGCCCTGACAATACAAATGGAAACTTAGTATAACTAAAATAATGAAACATTTTGGCTTCAGTTATGATTTGCCTTACTCGACAACTAGCGTAGTCATGTAGCTTTGCACTGTCTTACCCAGTCCCCTGGGTACCTAGACCTAATCCCTTTACCAAGTCACTTATGTTGTCTCATGTTCCTTATCCATCTGTCAATCTGTCCATCCATCCATCCATACAAGACTTACATGGCTGCAAATACAAAGATGACTGCATGGCCCCTGCTGTCTATAAACTCACAGCCTGGAATGACGTAGAATGGTGATCCGTAAACAAAACAGAATACAGTGTGTAGTGGATTGAATTATGTCCCCCCAAAACTCACTGAAGCTTGAATTGTATTCCCCAAGTTTTATGTATTAGAAACTTAGCCCCACAGTAACTTGAGGGTGGGAAATCCTGTTATGGTAACTAAAAGGTGGAGTCTTGAGGAGATGATTGGGTCATAGCTCCATGCTATAGTGAATAGATTAAAAATGGAGGTCAGGGGCGTGGTTCTGAGGGTTTTAATAGAAGAGGAGAGTCTCTCTCTGCTTTCACCATCTTACAGTGTGAGACCCCTGGGCCACTGTCACCACCACCAGTTGGACTTTGGACTTCCCAGCCTCAGAAACTGTAAGCAATGAATTTAGTTTTCTTTATAAATCACCCAGTTCCACGTACCATTTTTTATGTGTATTTTTCCATATCACACTAATACACAGTGTGATATGGAAAAATACAAAAGTATATACAAAGTACCCTGAAAACTGAAGGAGGAATTCTACCTACCTGGGGAGCTAAGGAAGTTTTTGCAGAGTACATGCAGGTAACCATAAGGTAAGGTAGAGTTTTTTTTTTTTTTGTCTTTTGTCTTTTTCCATGTCCGGCAACGGATCGCAACCCTCAGTGTTGCCCCCGTACCGGACCGGGGACCGGCAACGGGATTGCAACCCTCGGTGTTGCCCCCGCGCCTCGCTCAGCCAGTGAGCGGGAACCGGTCTGTATGTGGGATCCGAACCCTCGGGCGGGAGCGCCACCGCGCTTCCCAAGCGGCGCACTTATCCAGTGCGCCACCGGGCCGGCCCGAGGTAGAGTTTTGGGACCAAATTGTCATGGAACTTGTGTGCTCAACTGTACCATTGGCTCTTCCAGCAACAGGGAGATTTTTATTCCTTTCCTCCATTATTGTCCTGCATCTTGAAACTTCAAGGCCCTTGTTCTGCTAATAATAAAATAATAACCAACTTTTTTAGGGCTTACAACATGCCAGATACTGAACTAAATGCTTTGCATTCATTATTTAGCTTTATCTGTACAACAACCTTAGAACATAGAAAATATTATCACCCCCATCTTACAGATAAGAAAACTGAAATTTAAAGCAGTAATGTACTCAAAGTCACACAACTAGGAATAGGAAGAGCTAAAACCCAGCTCTAATTCACTGCCAAGCCTGTGGTCCTAGAAACACAAGCTAGAGGACTTGATATAGTTGAGGGACTGGGAAAAACGGTTCCATCCCCCCAACTCTCCCTTCCCCCAAGAAAACTTCCCTACATTTTATAATGGTCATACCTTAAACTCTTTTACCTCCTACCTGGGATGATTGCAACCATCTGAAGGGGCTCTGAGAAGCAATGGTAGTTACTGTGGAGAAGGGTTTCGAAGGATATTGATGGTGGTGCCAATTTAACTCCCAGGATTGTAGTTGCTGCTGGGCGATGTTGGGTTAATAGTTAATCTGCTCTTCTGTAAGACAGCTAACTCCCAAAGAATGTAATCCATTAACAATTAAAAAACACCTACCCAACTAATCTGAATGTCAGACCTGAGTGTCAACTTCCATTTTATTCTCTGCAGAAGGAAAGAGGATTTCCACTTAACACTCAAAATTTTCACAGAATACAACTGATCTTTCTTTTCAGCCAATGGAAAGACTTTCTTTTCAAGCCAAATACCTGGCCAGGTATTATATACGTTACTTAATTTAGTGTTGAAAAGCTACACGACTACCCCAGTTGTCAAGAAAGGCAAATCATAACTAAAGCCAAAATGTTTCATTATTTTAGTTATACTAAGTTTCCATTTGTACTGTCAGGGCTAGGGCTCAGACCTTTCAAATCCGTTGTACAGACTGGGTCACCAGACCCCTCATATGCCAGGTCCAAGAGCTAGGTTATAGGAAAAGATCCAGGAAGCTCTTGGCCAACGACACAAGCTCAGTCCTCAGTAGTAGCAGCAACAGCAGCAGCAGCAGCAGCGGTGGCCTCTCAGGGCATCCTGGGGGCACTGGCAGCAACAGCTTGTAGAAACAGCCTCCAGCAGCAGTAGCAGCTTCCCCACGCCCCCCCTCTGCCCTGGAGGGCATCCCAGAGGCGGGAGGCACTGTGGATCAGAGCCACTCATCCTTAATACTTAAGTCATAACCCAGGACACCTGGGTGCACATGCACAATTACATTAGACAATAACCAAGGAACACCTGGGTGCACTTTCATACATCAAATGCTTGACAAGATTCTGAACATCTGAGGGGCCCTGAATTTTCCTATATTTTCCCTATAATAATGAGAATTTGAATATCTCTAAAGGGGTAGTATTATTCTAGAGGTACGATGTAGTGAAAAGAACAGGAACTTTTAAAGTAGGTGTCTGTGCATTAAAATTCCAGTTCCTGCTCTGTTGTGGTGTGAGCTTTGGGAAATCACCTAGTCTCACCTCAAAAGGTGATTATGAGAATTAAAGCAGATGACTGGTACCTAGGGGTACTTAAATACGAGCACACATTGGTCCATTCCAGCTCCTCCTTGGTGAAACCTGACTGGACACCTCCAGCCATCTCAAGCAAATTGGTTAAATACTCATACATTCTTAGTGGCATTTTAATTTATTTTAATTAAAACAAACTCCTATCATGTGGTGTTTTTAGGGAAATTTAGGGAAGGATGCTGTGAAACTGGGTGCATCATACAGCTGCCTTAGGTTGAGACTCAACAGACCAATTGGTGAGACCCATCTCCCAGGAGGCACTGGGTGAGGTGCCTTGAGCATTCTGGGGAGTAATGAGAAAAGCCTGTTGTTCTGGAGCTGTGAAGAATCTGGCCAGGGAGATAAAGCACACAGATGGAAAGAGAAATAGCAATAGAAGGCAGTAAAGGACACATTTCCAAGGAGTGATGTAGGCAATAAATGCTGTGTGAATTCAAGACAGAGAGAGATACCATTCAGACGTGGCCAAAAAACGCTTCCTGCCCATTTCCTGTGCTCTCCTGTTGTTCCGCATTGCACTGTGGGTTTCCCTTAGAGTGACTGGTGCTCTTGTCTCTCTGTAACAAGGTGGAGAAAGTATCACAATCTCTTAAGAGCTGGTGCCAGAATTGCTCCTGAGGATAGACACGTTTAGGGTTTGGAAAAATCTATTGGAAAATTAGGTATAATAGAATAGGTTGGAAAGTTGAGACCAAGGATCTGGCCATTAGAGGAGGGGTAATTAGCTGTGCATACTACAGGGAGAATTTGGAATTGTTGAGGGCAATCTGTGATGGAGAGCATGAGGAAAAGGGAGGGTAATGAGGAAAAGGGAGAGAGCAGCTAGCAAAGCAGAAGAGCTGTGGTTCTTCCCTACAGTTACCTACCCACATCTTTAGAGATTGCTACCAAACCCAGGCAGCTTCACATGAGTGCCTTTGATGAGAAAACTAGGTCTCTATTGAGTTTCATTTCAACATTGCGCAAAACAGTAGATGTGAGAAGATGGCAGTGTCCCTCTGGAAGTTACCTAGTTCTTGAAAGGACTTTATACTTCCACAGGCCAGGTAGTGGTTTGAGGGTTCAAACCTTCTAATTTACCTAGATCTTTGAGGGCAAAGGGCCTTCAACTGACTTCTGAGTTTTATCTCCAATTCCTTTTTCTTTTTTACCTTACCCTTCCCCTCCAAAGCTTACCCAGGATGGTGCCTGACATGTAGTAGGCACTCTATAAATATTATTGTGCTGAATCAATATGAGGGTACTTCAAAACTTTCATGGAAAATAGAATTAAAAGATAATACAAATCTTTCCATGAACTTTTAAAAGTACCCTGATACATGGTTTCTGCTGTTGTGGTACTTAAAATTGAATGAAGACAACACATATGTGTTTCACACATAAAAATAAATCTAATCTTAATTCTGGAAAAGATATAAATGCTGATTGAATAGGCCTAACACTTTCCTGCCTCTTTGATTGTTCAGTGTCCTTCAAGGTTCAGTTCACATCTTACATTTTCCATGAATTCTATCTGCATTTTCAGTGTTGTTTTTCTGTCTCTAAATCTTATGACATTTGTTCTTGTATCAGCCATTTGACACTTGATTATCAATTTTTCAGATGGATGTCTTGCCTTTTCCAATATACATGCAATCACTGAGGGCAAGAAGTGTGGCTCCCCCCACCCCACCCCTGCCAAGGGCCTAGTATATTTCCTATCAATGTAGCTGTTCAGTTGATTGTTACTGCATCATGTCCTCAGAAGCTATCACAGTGCTTGGCGTATACTAATACAAAATAAATATTTGTTGAATTGAATTGTTGGGTGCCATAGACTTCTGAGAATATGTTATTTCTAGATGTCATTCTCCTAGCAGAAGAGAAAATTAGAACTTGGGGAGAGGCCACATCTAATTATTGTTCAGCTATAATTTATTTTCCTATTGCTTTGGGGCATGTAATTTAGACTTTCCACTTCAGTTATCACATTTGTCTAATACATAACATGATTCTATGGCCAATAACTTTTAAATGGATACTGTGAGGTTAAAAAATAAAGATGCACAGAATTTTGATGCTGACAGGTGATATGGGTTCAGTGTATTCCCCAAAGTTCCATATATTAGAAACTTAATCCCTATAGTGACAGTGTTAAGAGGGTGGGAAATCCTATTACAGGAATTAAAAGGTGGGGCCTTGAAGAGGTGATCAGATTGTGAGGACTATGCCCTTGTGAATGGATTAATCCATTCATGGACTAATGGGCATGGTTCTAAGGCTTTAAAAAGAGAGCAACTGAGAAGCTTAACCCTCTCTCTGAAGCCATCCACCATGTGACATCCTGAATTGCTGTGAAGAGTCACCACCCACCAACAAGGCCCTCATCAGATGTTGGACTTCCCAGCTTCCAAAACTGTGAGAAATAAATTCCATTTCTTTATACATTACTGGGTTTCAGGGGTTATAAGCAACAGAAACAAACTAATACAGCGGGCATCATAAAATAATGTGATCTAAGCCAAAGAGAAATATGAGTTCAGAGAGGTTAAAGGGACTGAGCTATTGAAGAGCTCACCCACCATTCAAGTGTCCTGCTTTCTGATCCAGAGGTCTTTCCAGGGCACCAAGCTTGGTTGTCAGAGAAGCATTTTGTCACAAAGTTTTTTTAATTATTAATGCAGTTTACTAAGTCCCAGGTGGAGAATAAACCCCATTATTATAGCTAGTAAGTCAGTTCTAAGCAATCTGATATTCCTAAAAACTGACTAAATTTTGAAGTAAAGTATCTTTGGGCTCACTGCCCTCAGAGGGTCCATCATCTCATTTGGCTACCAAAAAGCTCATAAATGAGGTTTTCTGTTTGGACATTCATTACATCTTAGCTTTATTGATTCTATTACATTGCTTTAATTACAAGAACCACAAAAGCCTTCAACTAGATTAAGGCCATAATAAATAAGATTAGTAATACTTATTTTGCTCTGTATGTTGAGTGTTTTTATAATAAATTGATGTTTATCTCTCCAGACATTACTGCATTGACATCGTGTAAGATAATTAAATCATATATTTTGATTTATTGTTTTAGGCAAAAACATTTGCATGTATATTAATAACTAATGATGTTAGCTATCATCATTAATCCTAATGAGAACCCTATAAAGGGGACATTATGATTGTCTTTACTTACAAATGAAATTAAAGCTTATAGAAATTTGGTTATCTTGCTCAAGATCCCATGATAGAGAAGTCAGGATTAAATGGCATAATACACATGCACTTGGCACAGTGCTGGCAGATAGTGTGTTGAATAAATGCATGTGAGAAATTCAGTGTGAAGTGAAAATAAGTTTAAGAAAATAAGGTGAAGCTTTTATGAGGATAGCACATAAACTATACATTACAAGTTTCTATGTAAGTAATAGATGTATGATTCTGAGCTACTCAACAATCAGATCAAAGGGAGAAATACAATCAGTTATATGTGATAAATAACCTTGCCCAAGAGAAGTATATAGACCTCTGGACCTAAGGGCACATTTTCTTTCTTTCTTTTTTTTTTTTTTAATGACCAGTAAGGGGAGCGCAACCCTTAGGCACGGTGTCCTCCACACCACACTCAGCCAGTGAGCGCACCGGCCATCCCTACATAGGATCTGAACCCGCAGCCTCGGCGCTCCCAGCGCCACACTCTCCCGAGTGAGCCCTAAGGGCACATTTTCAAGAAACAAGATTTAACACCATAGCAAGAACCCTAGAGGATGAGACAAACTTACTGTGGGCTGGCTCTTCGAAGCCTGGAAAAGTGATGGCCAAAGCTGGGTAAAGTAGAGAATCCTGAGTTGCCATGGCAGAAGGTAGAGGAAGGATTAAGAGGTTGAGGAAAGGAGCATGCTTAAATAGAAATATTATGTAAGACCAGAAGACCCACCAGAGGGTATATTCCATGGGAGGACCAAAGGACACACCGTTCACAAAAACCATTAGGAATATACTGGTGAGAGGGGCACCAGCGTCACTAAGAAGTATAGTGGTGGTTTCCTCTGCAGAACATGGCTCAAAATAGGAGAGTGATCCCAGAGTTGGGCTTCTTAATAGCCATGGATATAATGGAGCTCCTCCCAAGGAATAGAGACCAATTGGGAGTGTTTAACTGCCAGAAGCCATGCGGCTACAATTACCATAAGAACCAGCAAGGTCAGAGGGGCAGCCAATGGGGCTTGATCTGCAGGGATTGTGGAGATGTTTAATAGAGCATGGTATCCCTAAGGACAAATGTGTAGCCAACAAAGGTACTACATTGTGGAGTATACTAACATTTATAAAGCAGATGTATTTCACAGGGCCTAGTTTCTGAAGCCCTGAAGTTTCAGGTATAACCTAACTTTTTAAAATTACACATGGAAATGTTAAGCTTGCAAAACACAGGAAACTTTCCCCAGGGTAAAGTCTCTGTTGTAGATAAAGAATTGTAACACAGCAAAATTGCTGGCTCAAGGACAGATGCCCTTGGAGCAGGTTAGCCTAAAGTTGCTTTATTGTTTTGTAAAAATACTGAGGAAACTGCTGTAGGAAAAGATGGTATTTGCTAAGAACAAGCTTTTGTTGGTGGATTGACTTAACCTTTTGCAAATTGCATTATGGAATGTCACTTTGTTATTTCACTGATGTTACCAGCCTCTATTGTTAAACTATACTTAGCCATAACTCCACCTGTGTTCTTTTCCTGTAACTTTCTGGCCTGGAGAATAAATACTGAAAGAACCCCAGTCTGGTGTTAAATTTCCAAGGAGGAATGCCTCTCTCTTGAGTGTTCCTGGAAATTAACATTCTTGGATACAGAACTAGTAAGTGGCAGAGCTGAGCTGAAATTCAAACTTAGGTCAGTGTTACTCCAAAGTCACCCTAACTGTTCAGCTATGGGACAGTTAGGCTTAGGGCAGAGTTGACATTTTCTAATGAGATTAGAAGTATTTGAGGAGAATGAACCTCATGTCTCACAGAAGTGGGTTGAGGAAGTTTTCCAAATCAGGATCAAGGTTTTTCTCAAGCAATAGTTTTAGGGAAGTACCAAATGTGGGATACTCACATATCAAATTCATGACAGAGTTACTAAAGTTCTACTCTGGAAAGGATTTCCTAAAAAATTTTAGCCTAAAAAGAGTTTAATGTAGGCATTAACTATATATATATATATATATATATACACACACACACACACACACACACACACACACACACACCCATACGTATATATGTGTATATATAATTCATTTGGTTTTTATCTTTTTTATTTTGCTGAGTTATACCTTTAGGAAATATCTATTGAATTTTTTTTTTTTTTTTTTGGTGGCTGGCTGGTAAGGGGAGCTGAACCCTTGACCCTGGTGTTACCAACATGGTGCTCTCACCAGCTGAGCCAACCAGTCAGCCCAATTGAACTTTTATTTTATGTCATACATAATACATTTAAGGTAAAAATTTTATGCCTTCCTTTTCCTTCCCATTTCATTTAATTGGACTCTTTGCTTACTTTTGATCTGTCATTATAAATAAGTATTTTAGAGGGCCTACTATGTGCATGTCCCTATGCAATGTATATATGTCTCATTCCCATAAGTCTAATCATTTCCCCACCTTAAATGGATCCTGATTCAGTGGGCTAGTGAGCATATAGAAAAAGACCTGTCCAGTTACTGTTTAGTTCATTGTCAAAAGATTTAACATTTTAGTTTTCCGTTATTTGGAGTGTGAGATGAGGGAGGAACTGTTAAATAAAAAGTGAACATTTATTGAATACTATATTTTGACATAAAATGGCAGTCTTGATTTAAAAAGTAGCAATCTAGAGTCTTTGGAACATCCATTGAAATTTTAGATGGTTTAAATAGTGAATATTTAAAACATTTATCTGCATAGAACTCAGAGTAATGTTGAATGAACATTTATGCCATGCCCCTCTTTATATCCTTTTAAATCTCTTTTATTTTTTTCTCAGCATGTATCACTCTCTGATGTTATTCTAATTATTTATGAATTTACTTGTTTCAACCATTTTCCTCAACTAGGAACCTTTTCTTATTTCACTTTGTATTTGCAGTACAGAATAGTACATGGTATATAGTTGGTACTCAACAAATATCTGTGGTATTTGTTATTTATTTACCCTAAGAATCATAGATAAAATCACAATGCAAACAAATCACAAAACAAACAAAAAAGCCACAATAATTCAACATATTTGACTATAAGAAAATGGAAAATTCTGCAAGTTTAGTTTTTTTAGAGCAGATAATATGCTGGAAAAATGCATATCAAAAGTATGACAAAATATTTCTATGTTTATTAAAAATCTCATTATTACAAGTTGACAGAAGATACTATGACCCCAGTAGATGATGGGCAAAGAACAAAACAGACAATATTCCCCCAACACTCCCCCCCGCCATGCACACTGATAAATTAAAAGAAAAAAGAAACTGGAAACTAGTGAGAAAGCATATGGAAAATTATTAACCTCTTTACTAATTGTGAAAACTGAAACTGGAAACTAGTGAGAAAGCATATGGAAAATTATTAACCTCTTTACTAATTGTGAAAATTAGTAAAGCAACAAAATTAAAGCAACAAGCTACATTTTCAAAACATTAAAAATACAAATGGTTTTAAATATTATAATGTCCACTGTTACAGAACCTGACTTTGCGTACAGTTTTCAGGGCAATGCAAATTTGTCGAAATCGCGTGGGAAGTAACTTGCCAATATGAATCTATGAATCAATAATCTAAAAACATTCAGTCCATTTGACTCAATAATCCCATTTATGTGACTCTCTCCTAAAGTAAATATTTAAATATTAAATATTTCATTACTTAATTTAATACTTAATTATTTAAAAATTATTTGCATGAAGAAGTGCATTCATTAGTTATGAAGACTTGTGTAGAAATGTGAAAATATGCTTATACATTAAAATTAAGCTTAAGGAACAATTTACAAAATTACGGCCATGCCCCTCTTTATATCCTTTTAAATCTCTTTTATTTTTTTCTCAGCATGTATCACTCTCTGATGTTATTCTAATTATTTATGAATTTACTTGTTTCAACCATTTTCCTCAACTAGGAACCTTTTCTTATTTCACTTTGTATTTGCAGTACAGAATAGTACATGGTATATAGTTGGTACTCAACAAATATCTGTGGTATTTGTTATTTATTTACCCTAAGAATCATAGATAAAATCACAATGCAAACAAATCACAAAACAAACAAAAAAGCCACAATAATTCAACATATTTGACTATAAGAAAATGGAAAATTCTGCAAGTTTAGTTTTTTTAGAGCAGATAATATGCTGGAAAAATGCATATCAAAAGTATGACAAAATATTTCTATGTTTATTAAAAATCTCATTATTACAAGTTGACAGAAGATACTATGACCCCAGTAGATGATGGGCAAAGAACAAAACAGACAATATTCCCCCAACACTCCCCCCCGCCATGCACACTGATAAATTAAAAGAAAAAAGAAACTGGAAACTAGTGAGAAAGCATATGGAAAATTATTAACCTCTTTACTAATTGTGAAAATTAGTAAAGCAACAAAATTAAAGCAACAAGCTACATTTTCAAAACATTAAAAATACAAATGGTTTTAAATATTATAATGTCCACTGTTACAGAACCTGACTTTGCGTACAGTTTTCAGGGCAATGCAAATTTGTCGAAATCGCGTGGGAAGTAACTTGCCAATATGAATCTATGAATCAATAATCTAAAAACATTCAGTCCATTTGACTCAATAATCCCATTTATGTGACTCTCTCCTAAAGTAAATATTTAAATATTAAATATTTCATTACTTAATTTAATACTTAATTATTTAAAAATTATTTGCATGAAGAAGTGCATTCATTAGTTATGAAGACTTGTGTAGAAANTGCATACCATGATTATATTTATATTAAAATATGCCTAGTGAAACAATAACTGGAAGAAAATATATAATATGGTAACTATATTAGGGTTGCAAGATTGCAGGTGACTTTCTCTTCTCTAGTTTCCAACTTCTTATAATTAAATTTCATGATGGGTACAATTAGTTTAATGTTGTTCAGCACAATATTTTAAAAACAAACTTCATTGTTTGAATCTAATGTATTTTCCCACCATTATCTAGGCAATAGCTTTTACAGACAAATAGACTGATGAGCAAATGCTCTTTTGATGAAGATTTATGTGTGAAACCATGTGTGTATGATTGTTAGTTGGATGGTTATTATTATTTTAGGTATTTCCCTAATAAAAGGCTTCTACTTCATTATATTTGGTTTGGTTCAATTTAGATGTATGTTACGCACTACATATTAAAAGTCAACATTGGCATTTCTCTATTTTACACTATTGTCTCTTTTCCTGTATCATATATACAAGGATACTTCAAAAAGTTCATGGAAAGATTCATATTATCTGTTTTCCATGAACTTTTTGAAGTATCCACATATTCTCTACAGAGTTACTTTTTTTTTT
>NW_007727090.1:644461-645902 GCF_000696425.1 Galeopterus variegatus
CCCTCGGTGTTGCACCCGCACCTCGCTCAGCCAGTGAGCGGCCGGTCTGTATGTGGGATCCGAACCCTCGGCGGGAGCTCCACCATGCTCCCAAGCGGCGCACTGTAGCAGTGCGCCACCGGGCCGGCCCTACAGAGTTACTTTAAAAAGCTTTTCTATTCTCAAAATAAAACTGAATTCCTCATCCAATTTAGTTGGTGGCATCGTTGGTCAACTTAACCATTCCGAAAATTGGAGTTTTGAAATTCCCCCTTCTGCCTCAGCACCCACATCTAGTCAGTCACCAGACACTATCTTTTCTATCTCAGGCTTTTTGCATCTTCTGCAATATCCTTCCCCAGTCCACTACCTTAGATAGGCTCTTATCGCTTGCAGTTCCACAAAGCTATGTGTAGTGGATTGAGTTATGTCCCCCCAATCTCATTGAAGCTTGAATTGTGTCCCTCAAGTTTCAAGTATTAGAAATTTAGCCCCCACCGTGATTGTTAAGAGGGTAGGAAATTGAAAGATGGACATTTGAAGAGGTGATTGGATTGTAGGACCGTGCAGTAGTGAACTGATTTAAAATGGTGGTCGGGGCGTGGTTCTGAGGGCTTTAAAAGAAGAGGAGACTCTGTCTCTCTTTCTCTCTCTCTCTCTCTTTGCTTTCTCTCCTTCCACCATCTTGCACTGTGAGAACCCTGGGTCACTGTCACCACCACCAGATGGACTTTGGACTTCCCAGCCCAGAAACCATAAGCAATAAAATTCATTTTCTTATAAATTACCCAGTTCCATGTATTTTGTTATAAGCAATAAAAACAGACTAATACACTAGGTAATTAATCTCCTTGTCTTCCAATCCATCTTTCTCATTATCCCTAGATTTGTGGTTCTCACCAGGGGCCAATTTTGCCCCAACAGAGGACATGCAGCAATGTCTCATGACATTTTTGGTTATCCTAACTGGGGCAGGAGGAAAGTGGGGGGTTGGGAGGGTGGAGGGGGAGTGAGGGAGGTGGCTACTGGCATCTAGTGGTTAAATATTAGAGATGCTGCTAAACATTTTACAATGCACAGGACGCCTTCCCCATCCCCACCCTCAAAGAATTTTCCAACCCCAAATGTCAATAGTGCTGAGGTTGAGAACCCTGCACTATGGTAATTCTTCTAAAATAAAAATCTGCTTAAATTCCTCCAAAATACACTTTGCATAAGGCTCATGCTTTCTATTCCCCAGCCACACAGCATATACTATTACTGCCTAAATATGCCATGTTCTTCCTGGCTCCTGTGACTTGTCTGCTACTGGAAGATTCTTGTGACTTCATCAGGCTGGGCTGGGTGATTCTACTCTCACCTTCAGGGGAGAACGAATCACACTGAATTATTGCTTGCCTGTCTCTCGGACTCCACAGTGAGCATCCAGAGGTCACGAACTGAGTATTTTCTTTTTTTTTTT
>NW_007727090.1:646784-647682 GCF_000696425.1 Galeopterus variegatus
GCGGGAGCGCCACCGCGCTTCTCAAGCGGCACACTATAGCAGTGCGCCACCGGGCCGGCCCTGAACTGAGTATTTTCTTTCTCTGAACCCTCACCACCTAGCACAATGCCTGGTACGGGGAGTGGATTTCAACTCAGCCAATCCCTCTTCCTGATTTCACTTCCTGAGCAGCCAGATCCTTTCCTGAGCACAGTGGGTTTACTGCTGCCTTCCTGACTTTCCTTTTTCCTTACCTTCTCACCAGAAAATGCTGTTCTTTCACGTCTCTGTCTCCATTCATGTCACTCCCACTTGTTCTTCGAGGCGCTGCTCAATAAAAATATAATTTACTGAGGCCATGCCATGTGCCAGGCCTGTATTATCTTAGTTCACCTTCAGCAAAACGTCTTTAAGGAAGGAATTATCTCCATTTAACAGGTAAAGAAAATGATGCAAACGGCCCTGAGGTGTTCATAGCGTGGTGGGCGAGATAAGACATGCACACCAACACCCACAATGCAAGCAGCTGGGTCTCGTGTCTTCCTGCTTGATTCTCCTCTCTTCCCTGACAGTGCTCTCCTTCCACAAGGCACTTTGGAGATCATTTAGTCTGCTGCTCAACTTTTATGAGTAAACTGCTAATTGTTCATGGCAATACAGGTGGTTAATGGTGGAAGCCAAACCTAAAATGTAGACAACATACCACACCCAGTATGTCTTTCTCATCCTAAATTGCAGTAACCCTCCCGAGTCATCAGGAACGGTCCAGCAGAGTTAGTGGAGTCAGGACAGGTGGGTGGTGGCCTCAGTCCACAATGACTGGAAGCTGCAGAATTCTGACTACGAATGGTCCAGGAGGATTTTCATCCAAAGATTTTTATGGGGAAGTCACCGCAGTGTTTTAAACACAGGATGAGTA
>NW_007727090.1:647762-648462 GCF_000696425.1 Galeopterus variegatus
GGGGGAGAGATGGTGGCGGCTCCGACCATGTTATTGGAACACAGAGAAGTGAACTGACTGGAGACATATCTAGGAAGTAAAATTGTTAAGATTTGGCCATAGATTGCCTACGGGGTAAAAATCCTGGCTACATAGTGACCTTCATTAAGATACTTCAGCCTTAATTTGTTCCTTCATGGATAAAATAAGGATAATTCCTACTGTGAAGGATTATTAGTAAAAAATGAAAAGCATTGAACACACATTAGGTATCATCGACTGTTAATTCTTATTATATTATATGTAAGATGGTGTTTTCCTTAAAAGAGCTCTTTCAATACGGAATGGGTTGCATCTGAAGCAACGCGTCAAAGCTGGAGGTTTCATTTCTTAAGTTCTTGTTAAAGTGCTCCATAAGCTCACCCCTGGGATAAAGGCTGAGGTGTACACGGAGGACTGTGACAAATGCATCGACCTGCACAAAGTGGCGGAGGGGACTCCAAACTTGGGAGGGGTCGATGTGTACGCAAATCCTGACAATTTTACTTGCTGCGCAGGTTGACCTTTTGTCCCTAGATTGGTGTTTCTAGAAGAAGCGGTAAAAAGCCGCGTATTAGAGGAGGGGGAGTGAGCGAAGCTAGATGGGGCCGGTGCGGGAGGCTGAATGAGCAGGGTCTAGGGCCCAGGAGGGCCGCAGTCCGGCTCGAGGCCCCCGCCCCAC
>NW_007727090.1:649757-654868 GCF_000696425.1 Galeopterus variegatus
GCGGGGCCGGGGCCTCCTGCCGGGAGGGGAAAGATTAAGCCTGGTCGCCCGGTCCCCCAGAGCGCACAACAAATTTTCGTCAACAAGCCCGGAACGCTCTGACATCCTGTTTATACAACCTGAGATAGAGGCGCGGGCTTGAGGTCTGCCGGCCCTCACTCGCGGCTCCGAGAACTTGACCGCCAGCTCCCTGGCCGAACTGCCGGGGTGGGGAGGGGAGATGTGGGGGGAAAGGCGGGGGACGCGGGAGGAGATTTTTTTTCCTGGCGACTGGACGGAGATTGAGAGTCTTGGCCGTTTCCTTCTTTGCCATCTCAGCAAGGGAAAGTTTTTGGAATTTGGAGCCGGGTGGGGGTGGTGTGCGACCGTGAACTCAGGAAACGCCCCCCCTCCTTTTGGGTTCTGTTAGGACCCTGGCCCCGGGTAGCCAGCGAGAAGGGCGAAAGACGACCCCGGGCGAGAGAACCGGGGAAGGGGAACAGTGAGAGGGAACCACTAAGGGAATTGCGAATCCTATTGTAAGGGAACTAATTAACCGAAACTGGGGCTGGTCTCTGGCTCCCTGTCTGACTCGGACCCCATCCACGCGCGGTTGCTGACTGACTTGACGCTTCAGAGGGAGACGTCGCTTTAGCAGGACTAAAGTCACTCCCCATGGTTCCAGGGATGCAGGCGCCTTGGATGAATGTTTATGAAGGATCTTCTTTAGGGAGACTAGATAAAAGATGCGATTATTGCCAGGTGTTTGTGTACACATTTTTTGGAGAGTATATTCTCCATTATTTCCTGTGAGTTCCCGGGGAAGGGGACCCGGTCCTCCCTGCCACTCTTTTTAATATGTAGCTGTAAGCTGTCTTCTGCCCTAGCTTGAATACATCAATTTACATGCTATTAACATTTTTTTTTAGAATCATAGTTTTTCTCTAAGTGGCAGAAATTTACAGCGGTATAAAATTTTCATTACTTCCGGGGAGGAAAGCATTAAAAACCTTGAGTAGTTAAATGATGAGTATAATGCAGGGACAATTAGATGTGATCATGGTGTCTTTGGTTGTTGGCTGTTTTTAAAGAAAAGATTCAGTTGTGTATGGGCTTATCCACAGTGAGGTTTTTATTTTTATTTTTTTTTAAGATGAGCATTTTGTATTGACTAAATCTTTGTTCCTCCCTTTCCAAAACCCCATTTTGTGTTGTTTCTCGCCTTTGCTTTTGATGATTCTGATGCTTTCCAAGACCAGAGAGTAATTTTCATTGAAGGATCAATGTGTTCTTTTGTACTTTGTGGTAAATGTTAATAGAAACCACCAGGGTACCAGACTCTTAGGGTAAAATATCCTTTGTAATATGGAGAAAATGTCTCCCATGTATACATCCAGCTCGTATTTAATGATGTAAGTATATTATACCTGAGTAATTGTGGACATTATGCATAGGAATAATCGTAATCTCTTCTTAATTTTATATAACATATTAACTAAGAACTTTTACTATATCTTATCTCAGTTTCTCAGATAGCTACAAAACAATTTTTTTTTAGTGCTAGAATTGCATTGTAATATTCCACATTGAATACAGGCAATTTATTTTACTTTATTATTTTTGAATACAGATGGCTTAAATGGTTTCCCTTTTCTACAGTGAGTTACTTACTACCATTGGGAAACAATGATAGTGTACAAATTAGGCATAGGTAAAATAATTCTAACATTTCCCGAAGTACAACTACATTTCAGTATGTTGTAATTTAGGCAGTTTTAATGTCAGTTTGGCGAATGCTATACTTGTAATTATCAATCTGATCATTTGGTATCCACCCTTTACAGATTTAAGGTGGTAAGAGGAATTAGATTACAAAATCCTTTCAATTCATGCACTTGCTAAAAAGCTAGTGAAAATAAGGAGTTTTGAGCATGGGGTTGCTTTTGAGAATAGAAACTCAGGTTAAATGACGTGAAGAGATTTGAACTGAGGGCTTCTAAGATAGGATTGTGAGGTCTGCCAGCTTAGATTTTAGGTTCACAGACACTGGCAGTTTCAACTGCAGACCACCAGCTACAGATTCTAATAATGCTTTAAAGTTATTCAATTTCTTCTGAATACCTTGAAGTAACACATACTTGGACAGAAACCAGACTGAAGCCAAGTATTGAGAACATGTGTAGGTTTATATCCACTTTTATAGAGAGAACACTAAGGTATAACTGTATTAATAATGCATATTAGCAAAGACCAAGATCAGTATTTTCTAACTCTCATATTCCTCTGGTAAGTATTTTTCCCTCTACACACATGTCATTGGGTGAGATATTAATATGCTTTTAGAAGATTTATTGTGTGTGATGTGAATATTCATAAAAAAGAAATGTGTTTGTTCATTTCCAGATTAAAAAAAATTTTGTTTTAGGCTGGCTGGTTAGCTCAGTTGATTGGAGTATGGTGCTGATAACACCAAGGTCCAGGGTTTGATCCCTGTACTGGCCAGCTGCCAAAAAAAAAATTGTTTTAAGAGGGTGGAGAGTTAGTTAATTAACTGAATCTCACCAAGCAAGCAGCATTTGATGCTCTGTGATTTATTGTGGCTCAGTGGTATATGGAGCCTTGTCGTAGAATAGAGGTGCTAGAAGGAACCTTGCAGATTCTTTTGGAGACCAGTGCTTTTCAATTGGGTACAATTTTGCACCCAAGGAGTTATTTGCACTTTCTGGAGACATTTTTGGTTGTTACAACTTGGACAGGGGGCGATACTACTGGGATCTGGTGGGTAGAGGCCAGGGATGCTGCTAAACATCCTACAACATACAGCCCCCTACAACAGATTTGCCTGTCGGGGCACATTGTTTCACTTCAGGCATCTATTTTCCTCATCTGTAAATCAAATAAAAATATCCACTTTGGCCAGCTCACAAAGTTGTGGGGAGAAATCAGGTAAATAATTCACGTATAATTCAGGGAAGCTGAAGTGCTACATCAAATACAACTATTAAGAAGTTATTTTTATAAATGAATTATTAGAAAGATAAACCTACCAGTAGTTGGGGGTAAAGGGGCTAAAGCAACATGTTGAGTAAGAAGCAGAGTGGATGGTTTTGATATTATTGAATTCTTTGTTATTCATTTTTTAAGGTAAAGGATTTATTAAGTGTACTTAGTTTTATTATTGTTAGAACATGAACTTTTAAGCACTATAATTTCTTTAAGCATAAAGATTATTTTCTCATTATAACAAGAGGGAAAACTGCAGAAAAATTAGAAAATGTAGGAAAGTCGAAAGTAGAGGAAAAAGTCATCTATGCTCTGCTCCCTTTCCCATTTAAGGACAATCACATTCATTCTTGCCCATTTCTTTTCTTAAGAGTGATTAAAATTGGGAGATTTAAGGATGGAAAAGGGGAGAGTAGCTGGTCATCAAAGGAAGGTGCTACTTGTTTCTATGCCCTTCATTGTTTCTTTTTTAATAATTACAATGTAAAGGAAAATTGCATTATAGGAGGCATTAGAAAAATTGGTTCATCGTTTTTATACTTTTCGCACTAACCTCCAAGCCATGTTCTCATTGGGCTTGTTGTTTCCTCTCTGCCTCTTGCTCTCCCCTGTACTCAGCTAGGTGTGCCACTCTTGCTTCCTGTCTCAAAAACCCTCTGGTAATATGGGATTTTAAATAGCTGCCATGTTGAAATGACCGGGTTTCAGAGGCAGGAAACTAATTCCTATGAGTATTCTGTCCTCTGAAGTGCACAAGCATTTTTGTCAGTGTAAGGCAACAAGAAAGCATAAAACATAGAACTCACTTCTGTGATACCTTAACTTCTAAGGTTTTATGATTTGTGATTCTTTGCAGCTGACAGTGGGCACACGTTCTTCCTTGGTGCTTGTGAGTAAACTGCCGAGTCCTGAGGCAAGACCTGTTTTAGAAGTAAAAAATTTCTTTTAAGTCTACCCTGTCCAGAAGACAGAGCTGATATTTGTTGGGATATTTTTAATCTGTGGTAACTGAATTTACTTAACAGTAATATTCATGTAGTGTTTTGTTCATTTGTTTATTCATTCAGTAAATACTTGTTAAGCTCTTGGTATGAGTCTCAGAGAATGAATAAATACATAGAACAAAACAGACAAAAGTCCCTGCCCTCATAGACTTCACAGTATAGTGGAAGACTCTTGAAGGCATGCTCAGTTTCATGGCTGCAGATTATACACATGCAAATGAGTAAATCCCACTTTGTGATTGTAGAATGTTCCTAGAAGCCTTCAGGGCACTCTTTTGAAGTCTGAAGACTAAGGAATAGCTTCCCTTTTTGTTTGTTTGTTTGTTTGTTTTTTAATATTACAGGTTAATTAATTCTTTGTATATACTAACATTTTTTTGGTACTACTAAGTGCCTAACAGATGGATAAGACATAGTTTATGTGGAAATAAGCTTGCTGTACGTAGCTGTAACACAGTGTGAGTGATGCTGTAGTGCAGATTGGAATTAAGAGCACCAGGACTCCTGAAGAGACTAAACCCTGCTTTGAGCGGCCTAATGCTGTTTTGAAGAAGCTTCATTTGGTTGGGCACTGTGGAGTGAACAGGAGTTCCTTTTTTTTAGGGTGTGAAGGAAATCTAGGCAGGGAGAGATACACCGTAAGCAAAGGCCCAACTGTCAGCGTGTACATGGTGTGGATGACAAACTTGGAAGTGGTCTCTGTGGCTAGAGCAAAGACTACTTGGGACGCAGTGGAAGGTTGTAAGGCTGGATGTGCAGGTCAGGGCCTGACTGTGCCTCTCTCCACAAGTCTATGAGCAGTGTGAGGTCAAGGATTGTGGTCTGTTCTGACGAATGTGTAGGGAAGATGAGAAGCCATTTGAAGTTTGTGAACTCAGGAATAAGATCATTAACAAATAGGAGAACTGAAGTACTGAAAATTCTATAAAGAGTGAGCTTCATCTGATTATTGTGCTACTCTTTTCTTCTCCCCATCATAGAAGATGCTGTTTACTTATCTATCACCTATCAACTGTCCAGAAGACTGCTAGGAAGCAGGAAATGCTGACAGCCAAAACAGATATTACAAAGTCCATATATGCTTTCCTTATAGTGGAGTACACATTTTACAAAATTTGCTTTTAA